>NW_001849547.1:155901-168516 GCF_000209065.1 Trypanosoma cruzi
AAGAAATGAAATGAAAAGAGAGAGAGAAAAAAAAAAAAAAGGGAGGCTTGAATAAGCAACCAAGCAGACAATAAGAGACGGCGTGCCAGGCACTTCTGCTGGCTGCCTTGCTTTACGTCATGGTCGGTGTTGTGGTTTTTAGTTTTGGGTGCCGTTTGTTTGTTTGTTTTTGTTTGTGTGCGACCGCAAGAATAGCGACAGAACAATAAGAATACATTTTATTCTTATTGTTGATTTTTTCTTTTTTCCTTTCCCCCCCCCCCCCCCCCCCTCCCCTCATTTTTTTCTTCTGTTTTCAGTTCTTCTCCTTCTCTCCCTTTTTTTTTGTCAACCACACACGCCTCACTTCTTTATTAATGACATGTGCGTTGGATTTGTTTGTTTGTTTGTTTGTTTTTATTTGGTGCGTGATCTTTGGAAGGTGGTGCAAGTGCAGTTTTTGTGTTTTTGTTTTGTTTTTTTTAATCGTTCCATCCGCATGGATGGAAGTCTGAGCGGTTGCAGGTCCAATTTGTTGTTGTTTTCTTTCCTTTCATTTCTTATTTATCATTTTTGTTTGGAAGTGTACGACTTGTCTGCGTGACTGGCGGTGTGGAGGGGGCGGTGGGGTGTTTTGGGTGCACGGGATGCGGGCCCGGGATCCGCCGCACCGCAGCGTCGCCTCACTCTTTACAGGAATAAAACCGAAGTGAAAAGAGAGACAGAGACAGAGGGGGAGGGGGAGGGGGAGAGACGGCCACCCACCGGGACGTGTGTTCCTCGCTGCTGGTTTGTGTTGTAATGACGAGGACGGGGGGGAGGGGACTCGTTGTTGCTTTTTATTCCGTTTGTGTTTGTTTGTTTGTATGTTTTTTTTTTCTTCCATTGTGATTTTATATTTATTATTTCTTCCCCCCCACACCACTCTGCTTGTCTTTTTGACACGTGCAAAAGAAAAAAAAAAAAAAAAGATGTTGCCGTGCTGCCACCACTCAGACACAGTGGTGTTTTTTTTTTTTTTTTTTTTTTTTGTGTTTGTGTTTTGTGAACACGACAAATGAGAGATAAAAATTAGGGAGGGCGGCGCATGTGATGTGTAAACTCCCCCGTGGCTTTTGTTCCCAAGTATAAACAAAGAAAAAGAAAAAAGGAAAAAGAGGAAGCGACAGCAACAGCGGCAATAGCTGAAACTTTGGTAGAGTGAGTGGGAGGATGGGGAAATCTTGTCTGTCGTCGTGCCACGGACTGGTTGGTTGGTTGGTTGGTTGGGAGGATGAGGAGGAGGGGCCAATGACGCGTTAAACCGCGTTTTTGTTTGTTTGTTTGGTGTTTTTATTTTCTTCTCTTTTTTTTTTTCTTTTTTTATAATTATTTGTTGTGCCTCTTTTTTTTGTTTTTTTTCCAAATTCTCGTGCACATATCTTTTTGGGTGGACGGAAGGATCGCCTACAAAAAGAAGAGGAAAAGAAAAAAAAAAAAAAAAAAAAAAAAGAGGAGGGGTTTTGTGAGTGGATGTGTGAGGGAGGGTGAGTAAAAAAAAAGGGGGAGAAGGGGGGTGGACTGCACAAGAGGAACGACAAGGAAAGAGAATAGGAACAAAACCAAAAGGAAAAGAAGAAAGAGAGAAATAAAGAAGAAGAAGAAGAAAAAAAAAACAAGACAAGAAAAAATTAAATCACATGCCAAAACCTCTGCAAGAACTGCTTGAAACAAGGCGGGCAATCGAGATTATTCCAGGAGTGCTGTACTTTGCCTCAATGGGGGAGAAATTACTGCCGATTGGGGAGTCTGTCGTCTTTACGAGTCCGTTGCGGTCGGCGTCCGCGCGGTCAATGAAAATCCCGAAGGAGGATCACATTGAGGCTTCTGCCGCTAGCGCCGCACTGGCGGCATCGACCGTTGATTCGTTGGAGGATCGGCCCCCATCGCAAGGGGAGGGACGAGAGTCAAAAACCACCTCACGACGAAGAACGCCTTCGCCGATTATAAATATTTCTCATTTGCGTTCAAATGTAGCTCAAGCCGTGATTTTACGCAGGCTGATTCTCCTTGGCAACAACGGGGACGAAAGTTTTGGCGGTGAAGTTGAGCATGGGGCATTCTACTTCTCCGTGAATGAGAGTCCGTTGTTTCAGTATTACCCTTTTTTTGCCGACTTTGGGCCGCTTGGACTGGACGCCGTGACACGTCTGTCGCGGTGCTTGATGGGACTTCTGGAACACTGCGTTGCGTACGGTTGGGGGACTGACAGCAATGGCAGGGAAAACTTTGGCCCACGCGGGCGGCTAGAGAAAATCACAGCAGGACACTCTGAGGCGGAAGCGGCGATGTCCTTATTGCATCCCAACATCCCTCTTGTTTTCTGCAGCGGGCTCAGTAGTCACGATCGCGCCAATGCGGTGTGTTTACTCGCTTGCTTTTGTGTGGCCACACTTGGGTGGTCGGCATCCGCGACCTGGCAGGCGTTTCAGTCTGCCTATCCTCCTCTTCTTCCCTTTCGCGATGCGGGTAACACTGCGTCGGCGTTTTCGCTGCTGATTTTTGACGTCATCTCGGGTTTAGAGAAGGCCGTGACGTTGGGGTGGTACAACGTCCGTACGTTTGACATTGCGGAGTACGAGCGATTGCGCCGCCACGACTGCAGTTGGGTTGTGCCGAATGCCCTTCTTGCCCTTTCGTCCCCAAATAGCCACGTGCCTGGGCGCTCCGCCGAGGTTTATGTCAAACTCTTTCACCAACTGAAGGTGACGCATTTGGTTCGACTGAACGAGTCGCTCTACAGGCGGGAGATATTCCTTGCGAATGGTGTTCAGCACTTTGAATTGGAGTTCCCTGACGGCAGCGCCCCAAATGATGACATCATCAAACGGTTTTTTAAAATTGTTGAACCCATCTTGTTACCGTCAAGTCGCGCAACAAATAAGGAGGAAGAAAAAGGGAGGCCGCCACTGCTGCAGCTGCATCAGCATCAGAGTGGAAGCCCACGGTGTGGACAACAGCGGGTCAAGAAGGTTAAAAGCGGTGGAGGTGCGGTGGCTTTGCACTGTCGCGCTGGTTTGGGGCGAACGGGGACTTTGATATGCGTATATATGATGCGGCACTTTGGAATGACCGCACGGGAGAGTATTGGGTGGATTCGGTTGTGCCGCCCAGGAAGTGTCATTGGTGTGCAACAAGAATTTCTGGAGAGAATAGAACGACGTTTTTCCCACATGGCAAATGCGGTTGAAATATTCCGCGCTGGAAGAAGCATACGAGTCATTGGCTCTCGTTCCATGGATCCCAGTAGTAATTACACGTCCCAGATCCGCGCTCGTCGACATGTTTCCTCCGCACCAGGGTGGCGTCGAAAAGGCCCGGCAGAAGGGGAAGGGGTCAAAATGGAGGAGAGAGAAGGGACGATGGTGTGCGATATGGCCACGACCCTTCCAGGACCGTTGTGGAATTGGCATTCCAACCGCCCCTCCTCCGATATTCTCGCGCTGGAGAAGATGGACCCTTTAGTGGTGTTCCCGCTGGAGGCTAAGATGCCCAACCAGTCAAGAGGCGCGTGGATATCCTCCGAGGAAGGAGCACCACTCCCATTGCCATTTTCACCCTCATCCATTTCGACACCGTCACGTATGGTCCAAATGAGGCAGCAAAACCGTGAAAACAGCACGGGGGAGCAGACGTTCGATGGCGAGCATGCGAAGAAACGAGATTATACGATCCATGTAGCAACCACGTCCTTTCCCTCGTTGCTGCCATCGGCATTGCCTTCAGCCTCGTCAAAACCGCTAAGTTTAACGCCCACCACGGAAGCGTGTTTCTCCACGCCCCAAACGCGGGCCTTTACTCCTTCTTCACGGATTCGAAAGGAAAGACATGGAAGCTTACGGGATATGCCCACTAGTGTCAAAAACAACGACAACAACAAGTACAAGTACAAAGAAAACAGTAAATTAACCGTGAAAGAAGCGCAACTATCATGTTGTTTAAACGATTCCAGTAACTTGCAAAGGGACGGCTTTATATTAGCGGCTGCCTCAGTGGACAGCAACGCCACACCGTTTTTACGTGTCTCCGCTTCCTCTGCGCCTCTAGTTGGAATCACAACACTGTTGAAGGGACCGCAGCCACGAAATAAGCGCGCCGTCATGCTCACAAAACAGTTGGAATTGGCAGCAGCGGCGGCCGTGTTCGCAGATCCCGGCTGGGGGGCGGCAATGGTACGGTTAGAACCATGAAGTGGCGGGTGAATAGAACACACACCCTACTTGGCTCATGTATGAATTTCTGAAAAAGGGCGAAGAATTTTTTTTGGACTTTACAAGTTCTACAGGGGCTTCTTTTTTTTCTTTTCTTTTTTTTTTTTTTTTTTTTTTGGGGGGGGGTTTTGTTTTTTTGTTGTTGGTTTTTGACTTTTCTTTCTCTTCCCTTCTTGGGGGGGGGGGGGGGGGAACCGGCACAGGGTCGGGCGGGATGAAGCACCCTCAATGAACCGGCATTTGGTCACTTTCTCTATTATTATTATTATTATTATTATTATTATTTTCTCTTCTTTTCTGCTTATTCTATGGGCGCATATTTTGTATATAAATATATTTATTTATTTATTTTATTTACTTGAATTTGTTTCATGTATTCTGTCTTTTTTTTTTTTTTTTCTTCTTTATTGTTCTTGTTTCTTCCTCCTGCGATCGCCTGCATATTTACTCACATGCCTGTTAGAAGGAGAGAGAGAGAGAACATGAAAAAAGGGGAAAAGAAGCGGCAAATCCATCACGTGGTGCCAGGAAGACAGAAGGGGGTTGGGTGGTGGAGAAATTAGAAGGTGCGGCAAAAGTCACACCGTTTCTTCCTTTTTTGTTTGTTTGTTTTTTTTCCCCTTCCAACAGGCTGAACAGATATCTCGCTCTCGCTCGCTCTCTCTCTCTTGCAGTGTAGAGGCGAGGCAGCATTTGTTGTTGTTCATATATAAATATTGTGGGAAGGAGTGACGGAAGGAATCCACGGGAACAGGAAAAAAGAGAAAAAATAAAAATAAAAAAGAGGGGTGGGAGGGAGGGAGGAGGTTTTTTTGTTTTTTTGTGTGTTTTTGTAGCCTTTTACGAGGCGCACATAAGCACATACCCTCTTGTTGACGTCACTTTTCTCCATTGCTGCTTCGCAACAAGTGGTGGAAGAAGAATTAAAAAAAAAAAAAAAAAAAGGAAAGAAAGAAGAAAAGAAATATATATATTTATATATTAGAAATTTTAAAAAAAAAGAATTTTTACATTCTTTCAAGAAAGGGGCAGGAACATGCTCTCGGAAGAGGATCAACTGTTGTTTGTGGCGGCGAAGGAGGCGCAGTTAACACGCAATGAGGCGGTGCATATAATCATGTCGGACGTTTCTCACTCTGTCTTCTACGGGGCATTTATCCGTGTTCTCTTGGAGCTGCAAGACCATCGTGAGGATTACATCGTAGCCCGCGTTGGGGCGATTGCAACGGGTGAAGTCTACGGGGGCTTTTCCAACAACGCGAACATTAGAACAGACAATTATCTGGTGCTGCAGCTCCCACCGCACCTTGCGAAGATCAATGGAACACAGTACCAGTTAAACAGTATCAGCAACTCCCCCATGACGGAAGGGGAGTTTTCTCGCTGGTTAGAGGTGGCAAGGTCGGGGGCACATGCGTTGTCATCGTTGTACGCTCTGGAGGGTGTTGCGCCTGTTGCGTTATCGGTTCCAACGCGAGAGGAGCTCGCCGCCGTTGCCTGGCGATTACGTGGAGTGATTGGCAACTTGGCCCGGCATGGACATGGGGCGCACCGTCAGCGGCGGTGCAGCCAAGTGCAGCCGTCGCAGGCACAAGAACAGGGCCCAGCGACTCCCCCTCCAGACAACTTGTTGCAGGCGCTTTCTGGTTGTCCGAGTAGACACGCACCCCCATCGGAGGGGAACTTCTCGGCACCAATTCTCCACAGTGCGTGTGCGGCTGATAATGCATACAACCATGACGATGTGTCTAACTTTGCTCGGCAAATCACCACGGCTTCATTGGGCCCCGCCAACAGTAATATTAGTCAACAACAACCATATAATCCCATTTATCTGCAGCAGGCAGGTAACATTAATGGGAGTGTTGAAGGCAGCGGCCCCAGTGAAAATCCGCCTCTCTTTCAAGGTGCACTATCACCAATACCAGTATCGACTAGTCCCCCCACTGCTATTGAGATTTCTGTGGCGGAGAGGGAGCTTGAGTTGCCGACACGCCGACAGATTCGGCAAGACATCATTAATAAAATGAATCAGAGCGGCGTACTTTTTCCGACGAACATCAATGAGCTCAAGGTTTCCCAGCTGCGGCTTGCAGAGCGTGATATGATTGAGTATCTTGAGCAAGTGCGCGAGGCTATCTCTAGTAAACAGGAGAACTGTGTTGTGTGCATGGATCACGTGCCAACAGTTATTTCACTGCCGTGTCGTCACAAGGTGCTCTGCAGGCTTTGTGCGCCCTCCGTGAGCACATGTCCCGTGTGTCGAAGCCAGCTGTTTGAACTCTTTGAGCCAAAGGAGATCTAGAAGGGAAAGGCAACGGTGAAAAAAGAACGACCGTGAGAAGAAATGAAGAAGGTGAAAAGTCATATTTGTTTGTTTGTTTGTTTTGCGTGTGTTTTCTTTTTGAATCAATTTGATGAACCCGCATTGCGGCAACAAATCCCCTCAGATCTCATGGTATTACAACTGTGTGCCCCAGCAATACGCGGCTGGCTTTGGGCGCTGGTCGTTGCCGCCAGCCCCATGCCAACAATCCCATGTGGGGAACGTTGCTGGCGCCTGGCTTCTCCTCCTCCAGATAATAAGGGGACAATTGAACCTCAGCAACTACGCTGAGGCGGCCGGTGGAATTGTCAATTCGAAGAGCTCCTGTGACGACAAAAGGCAGGGGGTTGACACAATGAAAGCTACCACTTCCCGGGGTGTGGAGATGTCTGGCTGCGGTTTCCCTGTCCGGCAGGCCTGGCAATTGACCTCGAAACGCGTGATGCCGAGTTCCGCATGTATTTTCCGCCGCGGTGCCCGGGTCAGGCAATTTGCCTCCGCAAAAATGCCAATTGCATTGTGGGGTGCATAACTATGCGTTGGCAGCACAGCAGCGACCACATCGCGGTGCCGTACAGGTTGAGATCCGAAGCGCCGCAGCGCGGAATGATTGTCTTTTGGCTTCCCGAAGAATCGCACCCGCGTTCTTTGGTACAGGACTTTGGCAGCACGGTGAGGCATTCAACTATGAAATCAACAGGAGTGTGAGAAGTCATACAAACCAGAGGAAGAAGGAAGGAAAATGAAGGAAGAGTGTGTGTTGGAATTGTCTTTCCCGTCGGTCCGTTTCTCTTTGACTTCCTTTTTGTTTGTTTGTTTGTTTGTTTTTTCTACGAACTGCCTCTTTGGGGTGCGTGTTCATTTTTATTATTATCATTTATTTGTTATTGTTGTTGTTGTTGTTGTTGTTGTTGTTGTTGTTGTGGCGTTGCTGCATTGAAGCGGCATGCATGTAATCAAAAAAAGAAGAAAAGAAAAGCTGAAGAAGAAAGAGGAACGTGGTGGAGGGGAGACGGAGAGTCAGGGAGAATTCTTTTCTCTCTCTCTCTCTCTTTTGTTTTGTTTTGTTTTGTTTTTTCATTATTATTATTATTATTCCTTTCCCCGAGTAGACATCAACGCACAGACACAGACAGAAGGAGAGGGAATGAGGAGAGAAGAGGGGAAGCCAAAAAAAAAGAAAAAAAAAAAAATTGGACTTGGAAAGAGGGAGAGCAGGAATGTGACAATGACGTACGTGGAGAGAAAGGCAAGAGAAGTGGTGGATAAAAATAAAAATAAATAAACAAAAGAGAAGAAAACATTTTCTTAAAATGATATGAACAGTCATAAGCAAAGTAACCAGAAAAAAGGAGTGTTGCATATATAAATATAAATATAAATATATATATATATGTGTGCGTGTGTGTGAGTGTGTGTATTGAACCCGCCAGGGCATTTCTTTTGGTGCAGTAGTTTCCTTCTTGCTATTATTATTATTTATTGCATGCGTTGACACACGCACAGTTGGGTACTTATATATAATTTTTTTTTTTTTTTTTTTGTGTGTGTGTGTGCGTGTTGTTTTTCTTTTATATATCTGCAATGCATGTAATGTATAGAATGTGACTGTATGTGTGTGTGTGGTTTAAGGCGGAGAGGGGTGGGGGAGGCCTGTTGTTGTTGTTGTTTTTTACACACCAACCCTCACGCCAGTTGTTTGTTTGTTTCTTTTTTTTTTATAAATAAATAAATATTTTTTTATTTTACCCCCGCCCTCGTCTCTCCCATCCCTTTAGTTGTTTCTTTGATCAGGCCGGGAAAGGGCTCGCAGCACCGGACCATTTTTGGCGCCACAGCCATTCTTCTATACGCATCACTGCAATGGCACTTATGGTTGGTGCTCTTTGGTGTTCAATGAACGGTGGGTGGTGAAATGCCTGTTTTATGTGGCGCGGTGATTGGAGGGGAAAAGAGGGGTGCGAAGCAAATAAAAAGAAAAGAAAAAAGAAACACATAGGAGGAGAGAAACGAGTTAAGTAAACAGACGGGAAGTGGTAGCTTTCATTGTGTCAACCCCCTGCCTTTTGTCGTCACAGGAGCTCTTCGAATTGACAATGCCACCGGCCGCCTCAGCGTAGTTGCTGAGGTTCAATTTTCCCCTTATTATCTGGAGGAAGAGAAGCCAGGCGCCAGCAACGTTCCCCACATGGGATTGTTGGCATGGGGCTGGCGGCAACGACCAGCGCCCAAAGCCAGCCGCGTATTGCTGGGGCACACAGTTGTAATACCATGAGATCTGAGGGGATTTGTTGCCGCAATGCGGGTTCATCAAATTGATTCAAAAAGAAAACACACGCAAAAAAAAAAAAAAGCAGGAAGTACAATGCCAGCAGTAACGGCTGGTGTGATTGCATGTTTTCCTTTATCAATCTTGTTCTATGACTGTCCATCTGTATGTATGTATCTATGTATTTATGTGTATTTACCGCGGAAATGTATGGTCTGTCATGGGTGTCTTTTTTTTTTTTGGTTTATTTGTGGTAAGGGGTGTTGTCTTCAACTGCCCAAATCGCCATCAAGCGCGAGTGGATTAGGCGGGGAAAAGGGAGGAGGAAGTTCACCAACAAGAAGACAGAGAAGAAAGATATATATATTAGAGAAGGGCAGAATTCGATAAGGCCTGCTGTCGACCGTTGCGGCGACTCAATAATGCATAGAAATATTCATGGTGGAACTGCTAGTGCTACTATTGCTAATAGTGCTCTGGTGAGCCCTCCTCCCCACACTACCATACCACCACTACCAGCCGGGATGGATCCAACGTATTATGCATTGAGTCTTCTGCGTCGCCGTCGTCTGGAGGAGTGCATCGCCGTCTCGACGCAATATCTTGCTGTCTTCAATGAAAAGATGAGACTGACATCGTCCGGGACGCAGAAACAGGCAGATGGTGTGGATGAGCCGTTGTGGTTCATACAGACACGAGCTCTTATTACGCAGGACTGGTTTGATGAACTTGACGTGGATAACGATGGCGTGGATGAAGTGCTACTGGATGGGGAACAAAACATATCCTCCACCGCACATCGTCCGGGTACATCCCTGCAGCGGAAGGACGCCCCAACAGGGACAACAATCCCCACAGGCATGGCGCAGCGACAGGGCACGGCACGCCCCATCAGCAGTCGTTACGGCTACGTGCGGCCGGGGACACAAAGCAGAAACCGTCCAGGCACAATGTCTATCCGACCCATCACATCACGCATGATGCGCATTGGCACAGCGTCGTTGCAGGCTGTCCCTGGTGGCCCTCATATAGACGTGCGGAAGTTAAATCTTGAGAAGTATGGTCGTACGAAGCCGATTGTGGCGAGGATTCTGTGCGACTTTTTGCTTCACGTGGAGCACCGGCCGAGAATGGTGCTAGAACTTGGGGCCATCGCACTGGAGCAGCAGCCGAAGGACTGGTGGTGGATGTCACGTATGGGTCAGGCGTACTATCGCCTGGGTCTTTTACGCGAGGCGGAACGTATGTTTAAGGCGGCGCTCACAATTCAGGAAAATGTCGCAGATGTCATGCGACTCGCGAGGGTGTTTACGAAGATGGATCAACCCCTCAAAGCACTGGATCTGCTTTCCGAAGCCTCGAAGAAAAATCCAATGGATCACCACCTCCTCCTTCACATGGCACGCCTGTACGATCAGCTGCAAGATGCGGAGAAATCGTGCCAGTTATACCGCCGTGTGTTGCAGTTGGATAGTAGCAACATGGAGTCCATTGCCTGCATTGCGGCGTATATGTTTTACGAAAAAAAGCAACCGGAGATTGCGTTGCGTTTGTACCGTCGTCTTTTGCAAATGGGCGTACAGACAACCGAGCTCTGGAACAATTTAGGTCTTTGTTGCTTCTACAGCTCCCAGTACGATATCGCCCTCAGTTGTCTGCAGCGAGCCGTAGCCATCTCGACGGAGGACGAGACGTTGGCAGATGTGTGGTATAACATTGGGCATATTGGAATTGGCACCGGCGACTTGGGCCTTGCGCACCGCGCATTTAAAGTTGCCCTGGGCGCTAACCCCCGTCACGCCGAAGCTCTCAACAATCTTGCGGTGCTGAATTTAAATATAGGTCAAGTGGACCAGGCCATGAATGATCTTGCCATGGCCATTGAAGTATCGCCAGAACAGCATGAACCGCTTTACAACTTCGCTCTCCTCGCGTTTAAAGCGGGGAATTTTGAGAAGTCGTATAAACTGCTGACGCAGGCACTGGAAGCATGTCCGGATCACCCTGAGAGTGCCTTACTCCAAGCAACACTACGGAAATCGTTAGCGACGTTGTGACGGCGGATGATAACTGGTTTTTGACATGAGAAGATGTGCAGAACCGTTGGGGCCCCTCCTTCCCTTTTATCTAGAAACCATGAAGGGGGAGGGGAAAATGGGAAAGGTGCCCGCCCATTGCGGTAGTCTTTTTTGTTTGCGTTTGGAGGCTGTTTTCTTTTGTTTGTTTGTTTTTTGTTTCTTGTTTTCCTTCTTGCATGTGTGCGTGTATGGTGCTTTGCCCGAATTCCCTTTGTCCTCACTTGGAGAAAGGAGTTGAGAGGCGAGTGAAGGGAAAAAGGAATTTTCAAGAGAAGAAAAAATAAAAAATAATAATAATTAGAAGAAGACCAGTGCGATGTATCACGGTTCGGAGGAGGAATTACGCGCTGCAGAAATGGCAGGTCGCGTGTATGACAATTTGTGCACGAGCACACCACCGGAGCTGCACGGGATTCGTCAACTACACACAAGCCACATTGGCGGTGCCTCACTTGACGGAGAGAACGAGTCCACATACGGGAGCCATAACACCTCAACCGCCCAGCAGTCACAGAAAAGACGCGTGGGTGGAATCCACCCGCAGCACGCTGGTGTGAATGCCGTGGTGGAGATTGCGCGTCGGGAATCCGTGCTGCGTCAGTTATACAACGACAAACTGCGTAGTAGTGTCAGCGCCATTTTTAGTGCTCTCATGAATGAGTTGCCGCGGGATAACATCTTTCTGCAGCTTTTGAGTGACCCATCGACAGAGCAGTACTGTCGTGTACGTGTGGGTGAGGTGGTGGAGAGTTTTCTCTTCTCCGTTCAGGCGCACCAGTACCATAACCTTGCCTCCGAGCTTGCCAAACGTGAGGTGGAGGTCTTGACGCTCTCCGGGCAGTTGGAGGAGGCGCAAAAGGCGCAATGGAATGCGTCGCCTCCCCTTACTTCTTGCAAGACCACACAAACAGACGATCGTATCGACGCCGGCATGAATACCGAGCATCATTCCCGTCTGACGCGGGGTGAAAGAGTGGGGGGGAAAGAGGAGGAAGAAGAGGAAGCGGCAGCACGCGCGGCACAGGATGAACTGATTGCGCTTCTTGAGGACGTGACGCGTGAGCATGAACTTGCCAAATGTCGTGAGTGCCTGTCCGCACCCATGTCGCTGCTTGAGACAGTACATGCCGAAGGGAACTACCATGACAAGTACGAGTACCTCTCCGATGTTGTTGGCCATCTTTTTCGCTCTGTTCAGGGGCTTGTGATGTATGCGGAAGGCTCACTCAACAGCCTGGAGTCTCTGCGGCATGGCCTCTGTGGTGTTTGGGGACGTCACGATAATGAGAGCGATGCTGGCGGGCAAAAAACAGTAAATCCGCCCTTGCCAAACTCAACACTCGCGACAGGGCCTTTTCCCTCATCCCTCCCATCCTCCACCGTTTCTGCAGCCGCCAATTCACCCATGCGGCAACCACAAGAGCAACAACGATTGGCGATCTTTGAGGAAGAGCGAGCCCGGCTGGAGATGCTGGCAGCACAATTAAAATATGCACAGCGTCATTGCTGTGAGGTCGTTGAAGGCCTTGGAAAGGGAAAAGAGGAGCTGCAGCGACAGTGCACTGCCCATCAGCAGCAATTGGAACATCTCCAACAGGTATCTCTCAGAAACAATACGCAAGAGTTGAGTAGAGCTCTGAAAGCCAATGAAAAGGCATTAGTGCAACTCCGGGAAGATCTGCAGCAGTCCTTGCAACAGAACGGCTCAAGCAC
>NW_001849547.1:168616-173014 GCF_000209065.1 Trypanosoma cruzi
TCGAGCGACGTACTTCGCAGCTGCATGAGCGATGTGCAGTGAAGAGGCGGAGAACGCACGACTGCTGGGATTTGAGGGGCCAAGCAGATAACATCTCCATCTTCTTTCTCACCATCGTCGTCAGCACCACAGCGGCCGACATCAACATCATCACGATCGCCAGGTGTTGTGTGTGAATCACCAGCGGAGGCAACGACGAACGCGAAGGAAACAGCGGTGGGAAACTCACCGGATACACGGCGGACAGAAACTTCCACAGTGCCTAGACACCCTGTGTCACGGGGGTCGTCGAGTGTCGCCGGTCTTAGCGGACAGGCGCGTACCTCATGCAGCAGCTTTCTCGATGAGGAAGCCGCTGTCAGTAATAGTGCTGTGGGAGTGGTGCTGCCTCTAGGACAGCACCCACATGATCGCGGTGTGTGGCGCACGGCATGCCGTTTTGGACGAAGTGTTCGTACGACTGCAGCTGCCACCGCAACGACGGCTGAGGAGGAACCATGTAAACCGAACTGATGGGAATAGAATAGATGGCAATGTGTGATGTCAGTGAGAAATGGCAATAAGGATGCATATAGTGATAGTATTATACATAGAGAGAGAGAGAGAGGGGGGAGCAGCGTGAGAGTGATGGCGTTTGTTGATGTGTGGATGGGGCGCGGTCATTGTACTGTTTGACTGTTCAGCCTTCTTCCCTTCTTTCCTCAACACACACACACGCAAGTGCACCCAAATTTATACATTTAGACGTGCGGGAACTAAACCTTATGCTAACGAGCCTGAGAGTGAATGAGGGGGGCGGGATGCAACCAGTGGGCTCGGGGTTCCCAACAAGAATTGCGGAAAAATGTGTTGTTGTTGTTTTTGTTGTTGTTTTTTTTGCGGGGGGTTATGGATTTTCATTTAAATTCTCTCCATTTCTTTCTCTTTTTTTGTGCGGGTTTCCTTTCCAATGTAAAGTATAGAAAGAGAGAGGAGGGGAAGAGAAGGATGAGGAGGGACATTCCTTCCGTCTCCACGTCTCGTGCTGAGCCACAGAAGCAGCAGGGAGGGCATGCCGCTATGACGTTAGAGAGCACCCGGGCTTACCTGGATCATACATGTGTTCCGCTGCTTATGGAAGCGATGGCTGCCGTCTCGCGGGTGCGTCCCGATGACCCGATTGATTTCATTGCCCATTATTTGTTGAAGCACAACCCGAATCGCCGTGGCACGAACACACAACATCTGGACAACGATCCACGTGGGATCTGGCGTAACTGATAACCCTCTATTAGTATTATTATTAATATTCCCTTTTTGTGTGTGTTCTATATCGTTGTGGCTGTTTTGTTTTTGTTTTTGTTTTTTTTTTTCTTGTGCTGGTAATGTGTGTTAGTTTGTAATGATGATATTTTTTATTTTTCTCAGTCTATGGCATCACATGCCTACACCATTTGGCTCTCCTCTTTTCTCACCGTGGAATATTGTATATATATATATATATATATATATATATATTTATTTATTTATTTATTTATCCCTTCTTAAATACATGTACATAGCTGTAGATAGCGGTGTCTCTTCTTCTATTAGGAATTATTCCTTTGTCATATCTCGGAAACGTAAACAATTTTATATATATATATATATATCCAAGAGAATTAATATATAGAATTGTATACTTGTATACTTGTAAAGATACATTTATACTTATCCGTGGGGGGGGTTGCCTTGCAAGGGAGAAGGCAAGAAACGAGGGGGGAGGGAAAAGTGAAACGTTTCTTTTGATGTCATCCAAAACTGGCACTTCTGCCATTGCTGGACAGCCAAAGGCTGCCGCACTAGTGGCAACGGTCTTTCAGACGAGTCTTGATAACTTGCTTCTCGCGGCAACGCGACACCGTAGCATGATCACACTGCGTGACGCGGTGCAGTCAGCACGTATTAAAGGGTTTAGTGCGGAAGATATCTTCCATACATTTGTTCTTGCCTGTGATACACTTCATGGTAAACGACCGTATCGTCCACTTCTCATGCAGACACTTAGTGACTTGGGGAAAATGGCCTCGTTGCGAATGTTGCCCATGTCATGCAACGTTATTCACGTCATATGTCACCTTGTACAAAAGCTACTGGGTCGATGTCCGAGTGGGAATGTCAACCTCTTGCAAAGTAGTATTCGTAGTACAACAGTACGGGGAAGAAGTGGGTTTGATAGTATTGCAAGCAGCCTCCTACTGGACGGGGCATCAACTCTTGATGCGGAGTTTCGTGAAGGGTCAACTTCCCAATACCCTGGTAGTGACTCGGCTATAGATACGCATCCACCAGACGAGGAGCTGCATATGCGCATCTTACAAACACTCATGGCATACTTGTCAGCCTGTGAATTTGGCAATGCTGCACTTGCCGATATTATGAGTATCCTCTTTCTTGTCTACACGCAGGCGACACCGGAATCCATGGTGGAGGCAACATGTGCGGCAACGATAGAAGAACGCACGCAGGCGTTGCTTCGTTGCTTACGTAGTAGTAGCGATGCCAAACAGGTGGAGGATGATGGCGCCTCTTTTACGGCGCAGATTCAGGCTGTGGCGTATGCGAAGGATTTGTGTGCCCTCTGCTCCGGGGCCACGCCGAAGTGGTTGAAGTTATCCCTGCCGCGTCATGGCTCGGTATCCGGTGGGCCATCGGATTATATCTTTGCAGGCATATGGACACCACCACGTCGACTGCGTCTTTTGCTCTTGCGAACTCTCATCACTCATTTCACGGAGAGTGAACGGATTCATTCGATACATGAGACCAACGTCTTTTTCACGCAGTACCTGAACGAGGATGTGGTGTCACTTGTGGTGGGTTCTGGGCGGAAGCCATTGCATGTTCAGCGACACCCCGAAGAAAAGAATGTTGAACAGAATATGGGGACGATGAATCTTGTGGATCTCGTTTTGCCAGACGAGCAACCAAACAATGAGGAATTTTATCTCACGCAACAACTTGGGGTTATTGCAATTTCAAAGGCGCTGCCAGTTATGCGACACGCCATGCCAATACTTCTTCGACATCACGTGATGCTTGTGAAGTTATGCAGTGAAGGGGAGGATGGGGAGCTGGGGGGAAATGCACGACGCATGGCGGTTGTGTTGACTCTTTGGCAAAAGGTCATTGCAGACCATGAAATTTTGCAGCAGCTGCTTCTACTCACAGGCTCCAATAGTGTCTTGCTTCCAAATAGACCGCCAACCGTATCGTCAGCCAATATACCGTCACCAAAAAAACAAGGATTGCGGCGGCCAACACGAGCATCTGAGGATGACGCGGCGGCCCTATTGCTGGACTCCCCTCCTGATCAAGGTGGTGTAATGGCAGATAGCACAAATGAAAAGCATCCCTTTGCGGATCTGGTTACTGTCACAGCAGAACTTCTCTCGGATATCATTGTTGCATCGGGTGGAATGCTTAATCTTGATAACGTCAGGGCGAACGATAATAGGAGTCATCCCGGCGCTTCTGCTTCTGCTGCTGCTGTTGGTGGTGGTGGTGGTGGTGGAATTGCTGCCGCTGGTGTTATGGGTGGCGGGAGTCACTGGAGCGCCATTTCAATGGCCTTTTCCCGTCCGCTGCACCTTTCGAGTACACCGAAGGCAACTCCAAACCAAGAGGACGGTGAATCTTCCTCACCGGAGAGGGCGTTGACAAGTATCATGGCGCAACGACATCCAGCGACAGGGCAGGCGGCGGACATTCTTAGCTTCCTCACAATAACCTCGCAGAGCTTTGCACGGGTGGTAGAGGCATCGAAACTGGGAAGCTCCCCCACGAAAACTTGTAGTGGTCCCACCACCGTTAGCGCACGGGAGGAATTGACAGCCCTCTTCATCTCGCTACACTCTCCGCTTCTTCGCTGCTTTGCCCTCGCGGCCCAACACCTTCAAGGGGATGATGTGATCCATATGGTCTTAAAGGGCGTCACACATCTTGTGCAGACATCCTGCAATCTCGCATTGCCCGCTCAGCGTGAGAGCTACCTGCAGATTTTTGTCTCACGCCTCTACATGAAGCGGGATAAGCAGTTATTGGAAGGAGAACTGGTGGGGACGCGTTCGAAAAATAGAGTCGCGGAGGACTCTGCATTACCCGCCAAGGTCACAGGGGCAGCTTTGGGCGTGGGACATGGTAGGAATTTGCCGGATAAAGTCACACCACAAATGAAACATGCTACCGTTTTGCGTCGGTCGTTACAATCTTTGCAAGAGAAACTGTACGTCTTGAACTGTGTGATCTCCGTTGCAAACTGCATGGGAGCCTCTCTTGAAGAAGGTTGGCGCCCTGTAGCCTCGTGTCTGATCTTGACAGAACCACTCCTAAAGGATTATCATCGTCTAATGGAGCAGCAACAAAAGCAACCGCAGTATG
>NW_001849547.1:173114-212591 GCF_000209065.1 Trypanosoma cruzi
TAAATAAACGCTCCATTTCGTTAGATCCCGATGCGCTCGTGTCACACCACACGCTTCGCACGTTCCATAAGCAATTACTGGATGGCTGTGGGGTCTTATCCCCTCTCTCCTCCTACGGCAATGCTATTTACCACTACATTGTGAAGACGTTTGCGGTTCGCAATGGCTGTCGTCATAGCTCCTCCGACATTGAGGGTTTTGGCCGCACATTATGTAGCCTCTGTGGGGAGGTGAAGGCCGTCCTACAGAGGGAACCACGACATGGAAGTGTTGTTTCCCCATGTTATGTCTTTGGCGACCTACATGGTAACTTTTTGGATCTATTCTACTTTCTCGATAATCTTATCTCGTTTCAGGATCTGCGTTACACCCCGCATCGCTTTCTTTTTCTTGGTGACTACGTGGATCGCGGGGAGTTTAGTGTGGAGGTGTTGGCATACCTCTTCGCCATGAAAGTGCTGGCACCAGAGAAGGTGCTGCTGCTGCGTGGCAATCACGAGGACACACTCGTCAGTGGGGACATCTCCGGATATGGCAACAACAGCTTTCGAGCGCAATGTCAAAACCTTTTTGGCCACGCTCTTGGTGAGGAACTGTGGCACCGTGCAAGTGAGACATTTGCCTATCTCCCACTCACTGCAAACATTGATGGGCGCATCTTCTGCACCCATGGCGGAATCCCACGCTACCGCGGTGGTGTAGATGACAGGCTGCATATATTAAGCCGGAGCGATTTTCCTGCATTTGAGTCTTTCTTTCAAGTTCCCGAAGAGGATACGGCATACATGCGTATGTGTCGGCAGATGGCCATGGACACATGTTGGGCCGATCCCGCTGAGGATGAGAGCACACTTGACAAGTGGGGTTTTGGTGCCAATCCGCGCGGTTCTGGCGTTATTGTCTTTGGCTCCGTTGCCGTGGATCATTTTCTTTTAAATAATAACTTTGAATACATCTTCCGTGCCCACCAAGAGAAGTCAGATGGGCTGAAACTCAGTAAGAGTGCCCGGGTCTTTACAATATTTAGCACCAGCGCGTATGTTGGGCACGAAAACGGTGCCGGTGTTGTACTTGTGGCGGATGGGAAGATTCGACTGATTATTAAAAGCGCCGATGACACCGCTCGTACACCAGTAGTAGCGGAGGAAGAGGAAGACAAGGACGAAGAAGAAGAGGAAAAAGAGGCTGAGATTGAAGCGGAGGAGAGGGAGGAGAAAAAGAATGAAAAAATGCGAAAATCATCACGTCTGGTGAGATAATCTTAGCAGCATCCGTGAGTTAGAGAAGAAGAAGGAGGAGGAAGAAAACGGCAATGGAAGCAAAATTTTGCATGCACAACATTGTGTGTACCGTGGGTGGGTAGAGTAGATGAATCACGGTGAGGTGGTGTAAGTTATTCCTGTGCAAAAAGTACATGGACATTTACAACATACATGGCGGCGGTGGTGGCAGCGCAGAGCATGTGTGGCGGTGATGGTGGAAAGGGAAAGAGAGAGAGAAGCGGAGTGTGCGTAGGAAAGAATTAAAACTAAAGAGGTGGAAAAAAAAAAAAGATGCAAATTGAAGGAATAGAAGTTAAGAGGCATGATGAATTTGCAAAGGCTTCAAGAAAGATAAAAAGAAGGAGGGAGAAAAGGGGGAGAGGAAAAACGTAGGATGCCTTTACGGCCGTCTGATGGATGCCTCTTTGTGACTGTGACTCATTGCCAGCGGAGAAAGAAGGAGGAATACATGCATGCAGAATAAACGAGTAGAGCCATGTTTCCATACACACATATTTATATATAAGCGTACATTGCGGCCGGTTTGATAATGTTGATTGACGGCTGTTTTATATCATCTTATTTTATCCCTGCGAAAGGAACTTCACTTTTCATTGCTGTCGTTGTTGTCTTTGTTGTTGTTGTTCTTCTTCTTTTTTTTCTTTCCTTTTTTTTTTTTTTTTTTGTGTGTGTGTTGCTACAGCCTCCCAGCAATCCTTCAGGCGTCAGTGAGACCCTCACGCACACACACAGATACATATATTTAAAGTACAGGGAACGGAAAAAGAAAAAAAAAAAAAAGGGTTGGGGGGGGAGGAGAAGAGAGAGAAAAAAGAGAGCAGCGACCCGACAGAAACAATCACTGTCTCCATTACACGTGTGAGGTTGACAAAAGGAGGAAAGAACACCGGAAAGAAAAGTGGGCTTTTGACAACATGAGGGTGAGTGAGGATAAGAGGCTACGTGGCCAATCGTTGGTGCCGGGGCAGCGGAATGTGCATCTGGAGCCTGGTCTCACCGTGTCATCCCTTTTCGATACTCATTCCGGTCATAAGGAGAAGGTGGTGCGGGTGTTTGACGAAAAAGGGTGTTTGACAACACGTGAGGTTGGGGTAAAGCGCTTCCAGTTTGCACGACTCTCTATCTTTTACATGATACGCTCATTAACGTGGCCTGTTCTCTGTACGTACTTACTTTTGCTTTATATTGCCATCCTGTTTGCGTTTGCTATGGTTTACTTTATCTGGGGAAACGTGTGTGGGGCGTGGGAGGACGCAAAGTGGGTGACTGCACTTTACTTTACCATTGTGAGCTTGGCAGCGAATGGTGGCTACTTTGGTGAGCCGACGGATACCATGTTGCAACCTGACCACACCTGCTTCACTGGTCGTACTGTCCTAGTGATGCTACTGTCGTATACAAATATCATATTTGTCGGGATTGTGGCGGCACTTGTTGTGGGAAAGGCGGAGTACGGCGGTAGGCTTAGTCAGCGCATTGTGTTCAGTGACTTCTGCTCCCTGACATCTGTTCCAGGACGCCGGGACCGCTGCTGGCGACTCACCTTCCGCATGGCGAACAGCGATAAACAGAAACCGATTGCCCATGGACGACTTCGTCTGTTTATCGTCACTGCAGAGTCACTCAAGGACCGCCGAATGAGCCGTGGGGAGATGAGGAGACAGAGCCTCGCAGAGTTGCCGGAGGAGCAGCGGAGCAGCAAAGGCGGAGGAAAGAGTTGGCGTCAACGACTGCCGCACGAGATGTCAATTGTCAGTATGGAGCAAGAAGAAGGGGGAATTCAGTTGTTACGTGCGAGTGCCTCCTCCTTGATGGAAGACCTGTCGCCGGCGGATACTTCTTTGGCAGTAACGCAGGGGCAGCTGAGCCCAAAGTCCCCACGTGGGAGGCAAAGAAGGGGGAAACGACGTCGTCACGAGGAGCAAAAACCGCCAGGGACGAAGTGTGAATTAGCGACGGGAAGAGGGAAAGAAGGCGACGAGGATCATGCCGCGCAGACGAAAAAGACGTGCATAGGGTCGGCGCCGACATGCGGCAGCACAATCGCGGTGGCAATTTCCGAGCAGGGCCGTGGGATCAGCGATCCTTCACCTTTCGCAGAGGCAGGGATCGAGGCTGCACAACACCAACGACACCAGGAGCGCCTGCCGCTGAAACACCCTGCGAGTTCTCACCCCACTAGCTCTTTTGCTGCTGCTGCTGCCGCTGGTGTTTTTGCTGCCGGAGGAAACCATGAAGATGGTTTTGAACGGGTAAGCATTCACGTAGAGGAGTTGCGCTGGACGAGCAGCAATGAACAGTACTTGGAGGCGCGTCAAGGTCAACTCTCCTTGTGGTTTCCAGTGAGTATCACGCATTTCATTGACCGCCGAAGCCCGCTTTTCCGCTACGTGGACCAGGAGAAGATGGACCCAGCAATGCTTCTGTCACAGTCGCTTTCCTCTGCGTCACCCACGTTGAAGACCACCGGTGAAAAAGGAAATACAATAGGTTCCTTGCGCTCTTTTCAGATTGTGGCGACGTTTGACGCAACGGAAATGGAAAGTGGAGCCACAATCGTGGCAAAACGCACGTACACACTAAATGACATTATCACACATTATCGTTTCTCCAATAAAATGGTGCAAATGCGACCTGGTAGCAATGAGGTGCTGATAGACTACCATTACTTCAATGAGATGATTCCCGTTTCAGGGATGGAGCCCACCTACACCAGCACCTCCGAGAGTGATACAACACTTTAAAACGCGGAAGCAATGTAAAATACATGATTGCCTCTGTTTCGTTTTTCTTGTTTGTTTGTTTGTTTGTTTTTAATGCTTGTACGTATGTGTGTGTGTGTGTGGGAAGGAGGGAGGGAGGGAGATGGAAAGAGAACGGGGAAGCTTTTTTGTTATTGTTGTTGTTGTTGGCTTCCCTTTTGATTTTTGTTTCTACTGCTGCTGGTGGTGGTGGTTTAAACGGTTGGTCTCCGATGGATCGAGGGGAAAAATTGCTTTCTTAGTGGGTTCTTATTTTGAAGGGCAAATTTAGTCATGGAGAAGTACAGAAAGTACGGCGATGCCGCGACGGGTATCAACCCCTTTGTGCTCATGCGGACGCCTACGACATTTTCTGTGGTCGTTGCTGCGGTACTTTTTCCGCTGCGCCTTACGGGGGCGTTGTTATTTTTGACGGCACTCGTCGTGCTGGATGTGGTGGCATATTTCTTTTTCCTTATTCCTGGTATGTCGTGTGTGTCGTGGTGCCTGCTTGCGCCATGCCAGCGGGAGCTTTTGAGGTGCCTGCTCTTTGCTCTTGGCAACGTTGGCATCACGCGGGCGTCGCCGAGGGCGACGGCGGTGGCGAACGCAGCAGGCGGCGATGCAACTCCGGTGGCAGGGGACGTGGTGGTTGTGAACATGCAGTCCGTGTGGGATATGTGCGTGCTTGAGGTGGCAGGGCGGTTGCCGTTGTGCGTGGTTGCTTTCTACATCGGCGGAGCTGCCGGGGCGAACTCGGGAGGGGATGCAAACAAGAAGAAAACGGACCATGACAGTCGTCACGACACGCTCCTTGTGATGGAACCCTCCCCGTTCCAACGTTGGCGTGTGTGGTGGCATATTTACCACACAGGGTCGTTGGAGTTTCTTCGTGCCGCAGCAGGTGGCGATTGTGGTGATTACAAGAGCAATACTGAGCCGGTCCTTCACCTCGCCGCGCTGCAGCAGCGATGTGAGCGCATTGGTGTGCCGATTGTGCTCTTTGCGGAGGGCAGCTGCACCAACGGCAAAGGGATGCTGCGCACATCCCCGCTTTGGGTCCGCACCGCCCCGAGGCGAGTGTTTGTCTGTGCAGTGGATTATGACACCACGGCGGTGCACACGGTGTTACGTCCCCATCGACTTTTGTCGTTTATTTTTTTAATGAGTGCATCACTGCATGGCAGCCGCGATCCGGCGTGGTACAGTCCGCCGTTCCCCACAGCTACGGTAAGGATGGTTGCGTTGCTGGAGAGCTCTCTGAGCAGCGACAGCATACTTGCTACTAAAACTACTGCCGGCGACGGCGCCACTGTTATGTGGGAAGAGGCAAAGGTGCGACAGGCGTTGTGTGCCGCATCCAAGTCGAGGCGTGTGTTGGTGGTTGGGCTTCATGAGAAGTGCGGCTACGCGGAGGCGTGCGTCGGCGTGAAAGCAGGGAGCGTCTCCAATTGACTGGCGAGCACATGTGTTCCACAGACTTGCACCCAGTCACAGGCACACACACAAAAAAAAAAAAAGATGGGAATGAAGAGCAAGAAAACTTGGAACAATGAAAAAAAAAAGCTTTTTGAGGAAAATGAAGGGTATATGTCGTGTTGATTTCATTTAAAAGAACATATATATATATATATACGTCTTTTTGCAATTTAGTTTGTTTGTTTGTTTTACTATTTTATTGTGTATATTTGCCTTTTGGTAATTTTATTTCTTGTTTGTTTGTTTGTTTTCTTTCTTTCTTTTTTTTTTTAATTTTCTAAGGGGGCTTTGCGTTTGTGGACGGCGACGGCACATGTCCCAGCCACACAATGGATACGAGCAGTTGCCATGGTGGAAGCGGATTGCGCTTGATGATGCGTACCGGCGGCGTATTAGGAAGCTCGCGACGCAGCGTTACCGGGAGGAGTTGCACCTGCTGCAGGAATTTCCACGCGAAATTGCGCCCGCCGCCTGGGATGACGGCAGACCCATCCCCCAATCATCGCAGCACATTTGCGTGGAGGATGGGACGCGTGCGTGGGCCACAAAATACCCAGAGAGTATAGTGAAGGTGTCGGGCTTCCAAAAACTGCAAACTGCCGCCGTCGCCACCGTTATTTCAGGCCCCAGAGCGGAAGAACACGAGGCATATATTCTTGAAGAGGTACGGCGGTTGTACAATGAAGAGAAGGCGTCGGAGCGTCTCTATGGGTTGTCTTATTTCTGGAATCGTCAACTTCCACCAAACGGTTTTATTCGTGTGTGGCCCAGCCCTCTATCTGCCATGTGGCCCTCGTTACTCATTTCAGAGCCTTTCACACCCATGTACAAGACACTTTCCGCCCCAGGGAGTAGTGCCGAGTTGCCACCAGGGATGAACCCCACGTGTATGACAGACCCGCTTTGTGTGCATGTTTTTCGCAGAAATGGAGAGTACCTTGGGGCTTGGCGTCAATCTCTATTTCTTATTCGTTACAAAGTTATTTGCTGGGCGTTACATGAGGAGGAACGTCGGCGCACATGCGGTGCCGTGGGTCGTCCCGTTCTTGCATCCGATAAGGCATTCCCAGATGTCGCTACTACGCAAATGTTAAAAAATGTTCCGGAATTTCAGTTGCCTCTTTTACGTCTACAACGTGAGACGGTCACGTTTAGTGCAAAGACGTGCCGCTTGAACCTTCAGAGTCTCAGTGAACCCCTGACATGGGAGGGTATCGTGCCTGCCCCTACCACCTACCGGGCCGAGCAGGCGTACCTGAACTGGCATTCACTGCACAGGAGTTCAGCGGTGGTACGGCAAGCGGTGCGAGATGTGTTTAACCTGCTACCACAGAATGAGGATGGGTTGATAACAAAGACCACATATGTTGAATTCTTTTTGGACCTTCTCAACCTTTTTTTTCCTATGCATATTTCCTCCGCCAATATTTCCATTGCGGAGGAGGAGTGGGTATACCGGGGGACAACTGAATTGATGAGGTTTGAGACATTTTATGAGAAATTCTTTAGTTTCCCGTTTATATTTTTTCGTGATCTCAGCAAAGTGACGAGGGATCAGTATGTGGAGGTGTGGTGTCTGATTCGTGTCTGTTTGTTAGAGAATGAAGTGTCTGTCCTCTCCTGCTTGCAGGATACGGCGGTGTTGGGGCCACCGAATAGTGTGACAAGTGGCGGACTCTCTTTCAATACTTTGTCGCCCGCCGCCAATCCCTCGGCTCCACGCCCCGTCGTCGACTACAGTCGTACACGCCGACCGAAGCGGATATTGGAGGCGACATTGTGCTCCTTGCAGAAGCTGAAGGACTTAGGGCGGAAGAAAGCCCCGCCTCTCATTGGTAAAATTTTGGGTGTTTCATATGATGATATTCTACGACTAGGGGGGACGAGATTCCACAACACAGACAACTATCCGCTACATAGCGCAAAGCAATTGGCGGCGGTGATGGTGAAGGAGAATCTGCAGAAATTGATGCCCTCTCACGCGATTGCGGTGGTGCATGCAAAGGGGAAGCAGCTGCTTGCCGAGACCTCACGGGCCAGGCGGCAGCAAGAACTACAGGAACAGTTGCCGAAGAAAGATAACCCGGGAAGGAGCATGGACAGTGAGTTCAGCAGCGTGCTTACCATTGCATCGTTAAGCAAAAACGAGAATGAAGGGGAAGAGACGGAGGGAAGCAGCGACTTGGTTATAATGAACCGCAGCAACTCTTTTAGGGGACGCTCCCTCGCAGAGAAACGGAGGAAAAAAATGATGGGGTGGAGTCACGTGACGACGGGGCGCCACGCGACATTGGAAAAAATTGAGGAGGCGCGGATGAAGAAGAAATTGATTGAAACGTCGGTGTTTTACCGTCATCGACGCCTGCGGCGAAATGCGGAGCACGCGAAGATCTTGTCGCATATCTCTCGCAGCCACACCGCATGGGAGGTTTGCCGGCATGACATCTATGAAATTCCCCCCGAGAAGCCGGACGAGGAAGACAAACTGCTGGCATTTGTGCAGGACCTCCCAGACGACTTCTTTGATGATGAAAATTCTCTACGGGTGCGGTACGGCATTCACGCGGCTCTTCTTAAAGAACGTGCTGAACGCTCAAAAAATTGTTATCCCATTGAACCCGTGCTTTCCACGTCATCGATGACGATGGCGAGTTCACGTGACACACCGAAGGGAAACGAGCAGGACTCTCCCGCCACGTGCATGTATACTGCATTGACGGCCGATGATACGACGAATGGCAGTAGTCGTGGCGGTGCGGTTTCGTCTGTTCATGTCTTTAGGACAAGGCGACGTACCCCAAATGGGGAAGGAGCGAGCAGAATGTCAAATTCCCCCGGTTTGACATCGCTTGTTGGCGACGGATCATCCCCGTCTTCCTCTTGTAGGATGAACTCATCTTCAACCCCACCATCGTCGGCATCCAGTGGAACGATGCGAGGGGATCCACCGGAGGAGAGGAATGGCAGTCGTGAAAATGTCAGGGATATGGCTTCACTAGAGGAATGGTCGAAACGAAAGGAGGAGTTGGAACCAAAGCGAGCGTTCTATATTCGTTTGAATTTCAAACAAAATATGGATGTTAATTATAAAAAATTGCTGCAGAAAAAGCCACATCGTCTTTTTCCGCTTTCTATGCCCACCGCAAGGAAAGGGGCTCCCTCGACGGTTGTTAAAAGTCGTCTCCAGGAAGGACTCCGCCCGTCGGGAGCTCAACAGACATTTTGAGTATATCCCTCATATCTACACCTACATATGTATGTATGTCCGTATGATGCCTATATATTTAGGATGTTTTGTTTCTTGTTTCTTTTTTTTCTTTTTTTTTTTTTCCTGAAGAGTTCTTCCAAAGGGAAAGGGAAGGAGGGGAGGATGTTTGCATTCACTGAAGAAAAGATACTTTTTGTTTTGGGGCTGTGTTTTTCCTTTCTTTCTTTCTTTCATGTAGGCCATGTTTGTTGTGGAAGTTGACGGGGGGTTTATTATTATTTTCTCCTTTCTCTCCATTTTGTTATTATTTCCCCCTACCCCTACCCCTCCCTACCCTGTCGAGGTGTGGGTTTTTAGTTGTGGAGGAAGTAGCGGGTACTGTGGAAACTCATGTACGTCAAATATTACCGATGTATTGGCTTAAAGTAAATTTTCCTTCTCTATTTTGCTTTATTGTTATTATTGTTTTTATTTGTATGTGTCTTTTATGAGCGAAAGAGGGAGAAGGAGAAAGGGAGGGCGTTCTTGTTTGTTTTTTTTTTGTATGATTTGCTGCAATGCGAAGATTTGTGAATAGACGACGTCTGCGTGTGTTTTACTCCGCTGCTTTTTGTTATTGTTGTGTGTGCGTTTGGAATTGCGATGTCGCTTTGTTTCCTCTGTGGGAGCATCACTCACAACCATCTCTTCATCTCTCTCTCTCTTTCTTTCTTTCTAGATCTCCGTGTAGGATGACTGCTGGGGGCGGCGTTCTGACACCATCCAGTGCGGGGGCGCAAATTATCCACTTGGCCTCTCGCCTTGTTGTTGGCGTGAGGCTCCATGGCACCATCGCCGCTTTTCACCCTCGCACCCGCGGTCAACTGAAGTGCCGCCCGTTCCTTCGCTACTTTGCCGAGACGCTGCATCGACTCCGCTGCGACGTGACGCTGTTTGTCCCTGTCAACTCACGCACGGGGCCACAGCAGGTGGCGGAGCTCAGCACGCATGAATTTCCCTGCGAGTACCGCGTGGTGCATGATCCGACGTCAGGGGCTGTGGATGACTGTAGCAGGGGGCAGCGCAGGGGCGGAGGCGGTGCGTCGCGGGGGAACTTCCAGGACCTCCTCAACAGGGTGGCAACAGAACAGCAGACATCCCCAAGTCGCATCTTATTTATCGAATCCGAGATCAACTACCGCTTCAGCCCCGTGCAGACGCTTGTTGTGGAGGCGTTCCAGGCACATCGCATTCGTCAACGCCGGCGGTCAATGGGGGAAGCGGCGGAGGCGGAAGAACGACGCCAGGCGGGAGAACATCACGCGGCACTGTTAGAGTCGGAGTATTCATGGACGCAGGGAGGGCGTGTGTCACGACTGCGTCATGCGCAGCCCTCGGCACCGTTTTCTGCCGAGTTACACGGTGATCCACAGGAGGAAGCGAAGAAGGACGATGTACGTTCGGCGGCTCTTGCCATTAACCGGGAGGACTACACGCTGGTGGCACTAGCTGGGATGCTGGTCGAACTTGCAGCAGCGGATGTTGCCGTCGCGGATTATTTGCGCGTGGAGCCACTGGTTGAGAAGCTTACGGTGCCCTTTCACGGGGAGGTGAATTATCTCCCAATGGAGAACTGTGACGACATGGAGTTGTGGGACTGGGCCGCCGTGGAGGTCCGAGAGGCGAGGAGGAAGGAAGAGGCAGAGACGGCCGTACCGGAGGTGGAAGAACGGGAGGAGCACCGTGATCTATTCAAATGAAGCAGGAGGCCGGTACAAGTATATATTTATAATTTGATGATTATTATTTCCTCTCTTTCTTCTGTATTTATATGTCTTTACGGATGCAATTGCACTCTTTATATTTTTCTTTGGGGAAGGAATTCTCAAAAAAAAACCAAAAAAAAGAAGAAAAAGGAAGACAAATACTACACACATTACACACACACAGAGAGAGAGAGAGAGACATTATTAGAAACAAGCAGACAAACAAAAGTGCGAAATAAAATAAAATAAAATAAAATCAGAAGAACAGGAAAGGAAAAAGGAAAAAGGAAACAACTCCCCACAAGAAGGGAAGCAAAGGCGAGGTCAATATTGCGATACTTCCCCCCCATCCCCCTGTTTATATATTTATATTTATATATAAACCTCATTGTTACTGCTTTTATTATTACCATTCATTAGAGAGAGAGAGAGAGAAAGACAGAAAGAAAGAAAGAGGTTGCAGCAGAGCAGTCTCCGTAACAATTGCGAAAAAGGAAAAGAGAAAAAAGAAAAAAAAAAAGGAAAGAAACATTGTATTACAACAAGAGAGAAAAAATAAGTAAATAAACGATGAGCATATCGTTGATGACAATTGCCAATACACTTTCTTCGGAATGCACGTATTATGCGGGTGACCCGGACCTCTTGAAGAGTGAGCGATATGCGGAACGCATCTCTAAAATGCTGCAGTCAGAGAAGGCAGACCTTCTTGCCGCACGCGTCGCCATTCACGCTCAGCTGCGGGATGCCTTCAAGGACGACAGTGTACAGAAGCTGTTGAAGCCATATCTTCGTGAAGATGAAACCTTCCAGGCGTTGATTGACGACGCCAAGAGTCGCGCCAAATTCTTCTCGCGGAAACAGCAGGAGCTGCAGGCAGCTGTGATGGCAAGTGAGGAACAGGTGGCGCTGCGAGATGCACATCGCGAGTTGGCCGCATGGGAGCGTGAGAACGCGGTACTCTTACGGCACCAAATGTTCATGTCCTACAAACCCGCCATGTCACTTCTTCTTGAGAGCGCCGCTACTGTGGCCTTGTACCGTCAGTACGCCGCCCTTGAGGACGGGGGTGACACGAGTGAAAGCAGCAGCGGAGAGGTGCCTGAGCAGCTGGTAAAAATGGGTGGCGTGCCACTTTTCACCACACAAGCCCCGAACAAGGAGTTTGAGGTGGATGAGCACACAAAGATGTTTTCCCAGCAGGTACTGCAGAACAAGCGGGTAGAGTATGAGGAGAAACGGGCGTTGGTGGTGAAACAACGAAAACGCCTGGAGGATTGTCCTTCCCTGCAACGCCTACATGACTTTATTAACACTCGTAACGATATTTTTCGTAAATATGGTATTGACCTGCTTGTATCCCTCCGTGTACGCCGGGACAAGGCACTTGCCGAGCCATTTGAAGGGGGCGAGGATGCAACCGTGTCTGGATTGCCCCATACAAACGAGATTATGAAAAGCCGCCGTGTGGCACAATATTCACTCGCCAAGATTGTAGAGCAGTGTCATCAGAATTATCTCAGCATCCTCATCACGGAGGATCTGGATGCCTTGATGCGGAGTACAGGTCTTGAAAATCGTGAGGCGCTACAGGGCCTGAAGCCTTTGAAGGATATGGAGACATTCCGCTACTGGTTACTGGCAAGCATCACCGCGGATACGCCGCAGATTGGACCAAATAAGCTTGTAGGAAAAAATCCCACTCCCGTCGATGAGTACAAGAAGCTTTGGCAACCGCAAAAGTCCAGTTATGTACCCTCATTGAATACATCTCACAGACAGCAGTTTAAAATTATGGCGGAGCGACGTGGATTTCCCCACATTATCATCCTTTCCCCCGTTACCTACACCTACATGCAAAACAATGATCCCAAAACGATTATGAAAGGGGAACTGGACTTGATGGTATATGACCAGACCAACGAAAAGGTCCTATTGATGATTGCCAATTCGAAGGATGAACGTCGTCCACGGGGTGCTTTCCTTCTTGGGCAGGAAGAACGATATCGTTTTGCCGCCGTGATTCGTGCTGCCATTGCAAATGATAATGAGTTATTTGACTTTCAGTGTCAAGGGACGCTAGCGGAGTACTTTTTTGATACGGAAGCCGGATCTGAGGAAAATTATTACTGCATTATGGCCCCGTTTAAGGTCTCTCAGAAGGTTTCACCCGTTATTCACGTGCCCGTGTCTGCTCTGCGTCCCTTCGCCACCTGTCCGCCACGTTACTTTCTTCTGGGTTCAAACTGGGGCGCCAGCTCGGGCAATGCGAAGAATCCATATGCCATTTCCCATGTTCACTCGGAGTTAAATGAGGACGCCATTGTTCTGCAACAAAATATCTCCGAGGGGTTCATCCAAAAAAATGTGATGCCGCACCTTATTACGCGCAGTGAGGGAATTGAGATTATGAAACGGGAACGGGAGCAGAGGGCACGTGAGCAACGCGAGTCCATGTCTGCACGATCGGGGACACTTTTATCCTCCGCACGTGGCACCCGCTCGTTGGGGCAGACCCCACGCGACAGTGCTCGTACCCCGCGTCACACGACGACATACCCCAGTGATGTCGCCTCCACTCCGTTGGAGGAGGCTGAGAGGGAGGACGGCATTCTTCCCGAAGAGGAAGACCCACTCGCCCCTGAACTCCCGGGAGATGTGTTGCGACCTGTGAGAGAGGCATTGCTGAACAGGCGCTTCTTGCAACCTGGATATCTTCAGCGCCGCTTGAAGGACCAGGAGATCAAGAAGCTGCCGGCGGTGAAGGACGGCCGACTGCGCACCCCACTCATGGTGTTTCATGAAATAATGAAAGTAAAACACGGGGAGGAGGAACCGCCTCTCAGTCAACCACAAAGTGCACGTGGCCGATTGAACAGCATCAGCGGCAATAACAATAATAATAGTAACAACGGCAACAAATGCAGCCCGAGAACCGCCGTGCGCAATTCCCTTAGTTTCTCTTGAACGCAAAAGTAGGTGATGGTGGTGAGTGGGTATTGGCACAGGAGAGGGAAATATTTGGGAACTCCGATGGTAATGATGCAGGGGAAATAATGTTTGTTGGGGGAGGGGATGTCATTGCGCATGCAGTGGAAAGGAGACAATGACTGCCTCCACCCGGAGAATCAAAAACACATTTTTATTTATTATTTATTTATTTAAACTTGTTTCGGTGTGTATGTGGGGGGTGGATGCATGGAAATGTTTTTTGTTTGTTGTTGTTTTCAAAAGAAATGAGCACGCACCCAACAACCAACAACATGAAAATAAATTTAGAGGGGGGAAATAATGAAAAAAAAAAAAAGGGAGGTGCAGGGGCGGTGGCTGCATGAACTCTTTTCATTGTTGTTATTTGTTTTTACGATTAGATTTGTTTGTTTGTTTGTTTGTTGTTGTTGTTGTTTTCTGCGGGTATTGGATGAGGAAATGCAGACTCCACGGTACGTACAGAAGAAGAAAATGTGTTGGTGGTAGCGGTGGTTAAAGGAACAAAAGAGACGTAGACATATATATATATATATGCATTTAGAGTGGGAGAGAGGAGGGGGAGAGGAGGGGAGGGAAAAAATAATGCTAGCGGAAATAGAGGCAGGAGGAAGGGAAGAAAGTTTTCACTTGTGTTAATATACACTCCCTTGTGCAGGTGGTAAAGGAGGAAGAGGAGGAGGAGGCATCGCTGCCAGACTGAGTCGTGTAGATAACATCCCTTCAGGCTTTTTATTCTTCTTTTTTTTTTTTTTTCGGGTCTATTTACATATTATTGTTAGATATATACTGCCTTACGTGGATGCATACGTATCCTAAGTTGCGTTAGGCCCTGGTCGTATCGCCTTTTATAGTTTTTTATTGTTGTTTTTGTTGTTTTTCTTGTGTGTTTGTTTATTTATTTATGACGTGACCCAATGTTTTTGAGACGGGTTTTTATCCCGCAATGAACACGATGTGACATTGCATGACTTCTGAGACACCGAATGGACCGGAACAATATGTATATGTATATGTATACATGTTTGAACGTCATTCTCTGCTATTCATGTTTTTTATTGTTGTTGTCGTTGTTTTTTTATCATAGTTGTGCTTGTTTGCATGGTAGTATGTGCGTGTGTGTCTGTCTGTGGGTGTGTAGGTGTATGCATGCATCTGTGGATATATATATATATGGTTATTGTTTTTGTTTATGAGGTGGCATGCTCTGTTCAAGTGTGGGGGGTTATGGCATGATATGTTCAATATTCTGATGATTTTATTTTCTCTTTCTCCTTGCCTTTTTTTTTTTTTTTTTGGGTGTGTGTGTGTGTGTGTGTGTGCTTGTCACATGAGTCAATAAATATACATTCATTCATACACACTGGCAAGTGTTAAGGAGAGAGAGAGAGAGACGATTAGAAAAGGTAAAAAATGAATTTACACGCCGGGGGATTGTCGTGCGGAGCCTCGTCGATTAAGTCGGAGAACACCGTCGCCACGACAACAGCAACAAAATTGAAAGGATCGGCGGAGTTGACGTCGCTTGTAAAGGTTTCGAGTTGGGGCAAAGGGAGCAGCAATCTCTGTGACTGCTCCTCTTGCCAGAAAAAAACAAGTGAGAACTTCATGACGGAGCCAAAGTTTGATTTGTCCCTCCATAAGTCACCACTTCTGCCACAGATGATGACGCACCCGTCGGCAATTGGCCCACACACCGTGTCCCCGCCTCAGTCCGCAAAGACACAGGACTCTGTGGAACTCCCTTCCTCAGGAAAAGATGCGGCAACATATTCTCGGACGGCAGCCAACACGTCATTGTTGCCACCTTGCACAGTGGAGCGCCAGCAATTTCATCAGTATTATTCCCATCCTCATCAACAGCACCATGAGCAGCCTCCAGCGTCACGGAATTTATTGGCGTCTGGGGGTGTTCCTTTGCAACGATACCGCGCCAAACTGGAGGAGTGTGCAGACCTTCATTGTCGCCTGCAGGACACTTGTGTGGAGCTTAGTGTGACACGGGAACATTTGTGCAGCGTCAAGGTGGACCGTAACAATCTTATAAACGAAATTGAACGGCTTCGGGATGTACTGTTTGTGACCACAACTGAGCTACAAAGTATGCAGCAACGCGTGGAGGAATTGGAGCGGGAGAATAAGCACATGAGTGTTGAATTGCGTGGGCTTCAGTCACTCTCCATGTGTCCATCCAGGCGGATGGAAATAATCACAACTCTGAGAGCAACCCCGTACGACATCGATGCCGGCAAATCGGAAAATATTTACGGTACAAACACGGATTCATTTGCTCCTGGTGATATGGGTGCTCGTCGTCGTCTCACCAATTCCGCGGCGGCACTTTGTCTGGAGAGCAACCCATCCCTTTTGCGACGCTCATTGACATGCGCCGATACGGTGAAACCAACAGATATATTGGCCTCATATGTTTGTGAGTGTTTCCGTACCGAGGTCGTACCGCATATGGAACTGTTGCGCAGTTTGTATGATGGTTCTCGTCTGATGGCTGTCGACCCGCCCGTCACGCATGCCCAACTGAGCGCGTTGAAGCGTGTCCTCGTGGAAGCAGCGGCAGGAACAAGAATAGGAGGTGCAGGTGCAGCGTCAATTCGTAGGCTGGAAAAGAGGCCTTTGCCCCGTGTTGGCGGTCGTCGCTTGAACCCCTTGACGTCTGCTAAGCGGTGGAATTGTCAAGTGGAACTTCTCTCTTTCCGGTGCGAGAATTGGCATGCCAGCACAAGTGTGCTGCTGTACATGATACGCTCCCTTGAGTCTGTGCGTCATGTAGAGATCTTTTCCTTGACGGACGTGGCATTCTTGCGGCAGTTGGCCGAGGCCCTTCTTATGGCACCCCACGTGGAGGTGCTCTCTCTGCCGGAGTTGTCCCTCGCAGACGAGGGCCTGGCCGTGCTATTCTCATTTATGGTTCGACAAGAGCAGCTGGTCACGAAGGCCCCGGCAAGCATTGTGGAAACTAAATCTTCAATACGGACAAAATACGAACCTTTGGGACCGAATGAGCCGCAAAAAGGCATTGGGGTTCTCTCCCATAATAGGGATCATAAGGAAGATGAAGATGATGATGGTGCTGGTGGTATTGGTGGGAAGGATGAAGAAGGGGAGGAGGCTTCATGTAAATTGGGGGATTATTCAGCTCAATTTTCTTCTGAAGGTCGTTATGTGAAGCCACAATTCTCTATACCCTGCCTGGATCTCAGTCGCTGCAGGATTGACCACCCCACAGGGCTCTTTCGCACGTTCCGAGGCCCATTGGTGAAGGTACTTGTGTTGACTGGGTGCAGTGCACTGCGGGATGCGCATGTGCGTGACGTACTTGAGGCCTGCCCACAGCTGCATACAATTGACCTCTCAGGAAACGAAGGCCTTACAACGGCGTGTGTCCGGTACATCAGTCAACATGAACGGCTGAAGGTGCTACGGCTGGAAAACTGCCCCGCTATCAAGCGACTTGAGTTGGCCAATGTGGAAGTTCTCTTTTCCTCTCTTGCGTATGTGACAAGACTTTATGCCCCAGAGCTTTGTCGTCTGCCGGTACCACTCACACAATCTCATGTATTATTTGACCTCTACGCCCCTAAACTGAGGGAGATCATATTGAAGGGGATTGTTGTGGATCGTGGCACACTTGCTGCGTTTATGCACAACGGTAGTAACGGCTGTGCAGGAGAACGCGAACCTTCCTCGAGTCTTAGAGCCCACAGCTCCAGTGCTCGACTGGTGGAAAAAAATTTTTTGGAAGAGCAACAACAACAAGAACAACAACCGCCGCGGGAAGGAGAGGGAGAGGATGAGGAGATGGAAGAGAAGCAGGAGTTCCAAGAGGAGCAGCAGGAGCAACAACATGAGGAGGAGGAGGAAAACCAACACGAATCTGGTGACGTGCCGCAACTTTTGTCAGTTGGATTTATTGGGTGTCTTATTGCCTCTGCATCCGAATTGAACTCATTTATGAAGCAACAAACCCAACTGCTGCGTCTTTCTCTTCATGGCTGCCATGGGTTGGTGGATTCAAGCCTTGCGTGGCTTCCACACACACTTATGGACCTTGATCTTGGCGGGGTTGCTCAGCTGACGGGCAGCAGTGTGGACGTCATTGCCACACGACTGCCGCAGTTAATTAAATTAAGTCTTAAAAACGCAGGTACGTCCATACAGAATGCGGATTTACATCGTTTGCGCGGCCTAGGTAACTTGGAGGTGCTAAACCTGCTTGGTCTACCACAACTATTCCCAGAGGTGGTGGCCGCCGTGGTGGAGGCATTGCCACAACTCCGTGTTTTATACCATGAAACTGTGGTGGTGGCCAGAACGCATCCGACAACTGTATTGCAGGTAAATCGCATTGACGAAGAGGACACCACACACCACGATATTCAACATTGTTTAAAGGAGCTGTTGCAACTACGCAACGAAACTGCACTTGCGCTTTGGATGGAAGCACAACTGCCCAAACCTGCACAACTTCTTCCCTGTCGTAATGGTGCCAGAAGCGGCACAGAAATGGGCGCAAAACAACCGCCGCTGACAATTAACACAACATTCTACGAGGCCACCCAGCTGGAATTGTCGCAGCAGGGCCGATTTGCAATGGCTTTGGAAAACGAAGAGGAGGAGGAACCCTCGACGGCGGAGAACGGAGAGAACACGGTGGAGCAAGAGAAACCGGATGTGTTGACAATTTCCAGCGATCACGAAGAAGCGATGCCACACGACTTTTTTGATGGTGAAGGTGATAATGACGAGGATGACGAAAATGAGAAATCAAAACAGAGTTTATATGATACGCATCGAAGGACGGAATCGGGAATGGACGAGAAGAGCCGGTTGGCTATTGAACAGACACCTTTGGGTCCATGGGGGGCAGCTGACATTGTCGCAGAACATCGGCAGAATTCTGGGGGTTGAATTCCCTGCTAAGTGTCAGGGGTGAAGGAGGAGGAAAGTGCAACAAGTTGTATGAATAGCAAGTAAAAAAAAAAAAAAAAGAACAGCAGCCTCTATTGCAGGAAAACTATTCTTGCCCATATGTCTCTTTTGGCTTGTTTTTGTTTGCTTGTTTGTTTGCTGGCGTGTCCTGCCCACACCTCTTATGTAAAGTCCCAGTGTCTGTGCGTGTGTTTGTTGGTGTGGTTGGAAAACAGACGCTTTTCCTTCCATGCCATCAATTTTTGTTTTTTCTTTTGTTTTGTTTTTTTTTTTTGTTTGTTTTTTTCTCCCCCTTTTTTGACTGTGAATTGGAACACGCAAGAGCGACATTTTTTTCCACCCCGTATATATATATATATACATATATGTTTACTTGTTTATGTAAGGGAGGGCATGTAATTATGATAGAAGGGAAAGGAAGTGGTGTTTGGCATTTTGTTCTCATTTTTTTTATTTTCGTGTGTATGTGTGTCCTTTGTTTGGTTGGTTGGTTTTTTCTTCCCTCATCCCCTCTTTCTCTTCCTCTTCCTCTTTCTCTTTCTCTGCATGTGTGCGGTATGTGTGTGTGTGTGAGGCTGCATGGAGCCTTCTTCTCATTGTCTTCAGCCTGAGCTTTGCGTGAGCTAGTTTTCTTTTCTTCTTCTTGTTGTTCTCTTTTCTTTCTGCTTGGTCCTTTGCCGGTTATTTGTTGTGTGCGTGTGTGTGTGTGTGTGTATTTGTGTTTCCTTGGTTCCTGCAGGAGAGGGGGAGGGAATTAGTGCGGAAGAATTTCTTTTTCTTTTTCTCTCTGTGTCGAATGGATGCGGAGGTGGAGGAGACAGGGAAGCCGAATTCCGCCGTGGTGTCACCCGTCGACAACGAGGAGAGGCAGCACGTGGTAGACAGCGAGGCCAACGGCGACCCCGCCGCCATGAAGGCAAAGTCGAGTGCCACCAACCCCAAGAAGGCGCCTCCCTGCGGTGAGTACCCGACGGAGGCGCCAAAATATTTTGCAAACAACCACCACAACAACAGAAGCGGCAGCAGGAGGAAAAGGAAGGGGGATGGAGGCGGAGGAGGGAAGAAAGAGGCGGCGGAAGAATATCCCATCGAGGAGTCGGGCGCATCGTCTCAACGGCCAAAGGGAGCAGATGTTCACCCCACCACGAGTCCCAGGAGAGAGTGGAAAGGGGACTGTCGACCCGTAAGGAAAAGGGAGTTGTCGCAAAAAAACCCACGCATTTCGCCTCAGAAAGTTTATTCCGCACCCATCGCTTCTGTGTCGAGGCATTCAGAGAAATTGACACAACACTATGGCAAAGCATCACCCACGGCGAGGCAGAAACGCGGGCAACAACAACAAGAACAACAAGAACAGCAGCAGCAGCAGCAGCAACGTCCTGAATACTTGCTTTCAATGGGAAAAAATGGGGAATATGTCTCTCAGACCCCTCCTGCCGAAGAAGGTGGCCGGCGTGGGAGGGTTAGGAATCAGGCGTTTCTCGAGCATTATACAAGCGTCTATATGAAAACTCCCCGGGCGCCGCGGCGTCAACAAAAGTTGCGCCCTATAAACCTGGGCGGTGAAGGGGGTAAAACCTTCTTAAATCAAGCCGCACAGGCATATGATCGCAAGGCCGATGATTTACACCGCGATGATGAGTACCCTGTTGAGGATACACAAGACGGACAGGTGCCATTGCTAGGGCATACGCATAAGAGCGATAACAATATGGAAAGTGACAGTGTTGAGTCAAAAGCCAAGTGGATTCCTTTTTCACGGGGCGTGAATCATCTCTCAAGCATGAGTATGGTCAATGCATCTTCTGTGAAGAAAGAGTTTATGGAGGACAATGTGCCGTCCCGCGATGAAACCCAAAGGCGTATTTCTTCACAACGGTTATTACAGACACGGTGTCAGAATGACGAATTTCAGCGTTGTCTGCATGAACTAATTGGCCTATTTAACAGCAGGAGCGAGAAAGATATGGTGACAAGTCTGGGCTTTAGTTACGCCTGTATTCTCGCTGGCAAACGAAGGCAAAAGCCTTCAGAAATCCCAGAAGTGTGGTTTATGAGTCGTCGTGCATTACTGCTGCCCCAACACCGCGGGGCTGCGGAGCGGGCACAGGAAACAACACAGCTTCCACTAATTTACTCCAACAGCAACAGCAACAACAACAACAGGCGAAATGAATCAAGTGCCTCTTTTGCAGAAAATGTGCCGGGAACGAAGAAATCGGGATGTTCTAATGAAAGGAGAGGCAACGGGTTGCAAAGTGTGCGACCAGCGCAGCAAGAGAGTCAGGATGCCTTTGCTGAGTTGGAATTGGAGGAATGTGAGCAAGGGAGAAACACGGATGGTTTCAAGAATGTGGAATCAACAGAAAAATTGGATGATGTGCATTGCGAAGGTGAGAAACACAAGGAACTGCTTGCCAGATGAACGTGTTGTGTTTTGGACTGAGGAGGACGAGCAGGAGAGAAGGAATGTGCCATGAAAAGACACTTGACTCCTTGATTTTTCATCTTTGCGAGTTTTTCCTGTACCATTTCTGTTTATCATGTGAATCATGTGAATCAAAAAATAAAATAAAATGAAGGGAACTGAATGAGGAGAAGGTCTGTTATGTAAGAAGAAGACGGGAAAGGAAGAGTTGAATGTGAATGTCTTTTCCCACACCCTCTCTCATTCCTCCCTTTTTCTCGCTATATATATATATATATATTTATGTATTGCGCGTACGGCGCATCAATTAGCTTCTTTTTTTTTTTTTTCTCTCCTTTTTTTGATGGGTTTTTTTGCATGTTGTGGCGGTCCTATATATATATATATATGCATGTATGTCGCACTGTGCGTTTCCTTTATTTTTTATGTTTATTTGTGTTTTTATGTGTGAGTGTCATTATTGTCCTTCTTTTCTTTGTGCTGCAGTCCTCCCTTCTGTGTGTGTGTGTGTGTTTGCGTGCGTGTGTCTTTTCCCGCAGAATGAGATGGCAGTCGAGGGGTTGAAACAATATCTGCAGCGGTGGCGACAAGGTGGGCGTGTGAGCGGGGCAACGCCAACAACGTCTTTGGTTGACACGGAGCTGCCACGTAGCTTCAGGCCACATCGCATCGTTCCTCGCGTTTATCTGGGGGCTCTGAAGGATGTGGAGGACACCTGGGAATTGCATCAACGTCTTCTACCGGAGGAAATGCTGTTGATTGTGTCTACATGTGCGTGCAGTTTTATGCCACAGCTGGAAATGCGGCAAATACTTCCAGTGAGAAAGAAATGCAGAGAAAAAGGCGTTTCACCTCGAGTGCGGCGGCTCGCAGTGTGTTCGTGGGAGCAGCTGGAAGAGCGCATCTCGAATCCCTTAGGCGGCGTGACTTCTCCCACGGCAGCGGAGGAGGTGATGATGGCAACGGCCCAATGGTTGAGTCAATCACTGGAGTCAGGGTCGTTTGTTTGCGGTGGCAAGACAATGGAAGCGCGGGTATATAGAGAGAGGAAGGAGAGTGATGACGTGGGGTTGGTGTATTTGAAATTGTGTCTGCCATGGAGGGACGAACCGCCATTCCCGGTGTGGGAGCATTTCCATGTCTCCACAGCAATTATGCGGGCGGTGGTGGATGGATTGGGTAAGGCGGTGGTGTGTCACTGCATTGCGGGAGTCTCACGCTCCGTCACGCTGGTCTGCGCGTTCCTCCTTCGCTGCTTTTGTGATGATTCAACTGTAAGTAGCCGCCCATGCACGGCTAAGGAGGCTGTGAAAGCAGTCATTGGCTTTGTGCGTGAAGTTCGACTATGTGCGTGTCCGAATGATGGCTTCATGCAGCAGCTTGCGGAGTACACCAGCCGTCTCCTCTCCGCCTCAGTGAATTTTCCCTAAAATGTCAATAAAGAAAGAAAGGGAGGGTTCATGATTCAACAATTTGTGCGAAGTAACCCCCGTATGTAATGTTTCCTTTGTTTTTTCGCAGTGGTTTCCTCCCCACCCTTCCTTCTTTTTTAGTTTCTTGTTGTTGTTGTTGTTGCGATGTTGGCTCTTCTCTTTTTGTTTTTGTTTTAAATATATATATCTTCTCCTTCTCTTTTCTCTCTTTTTCCATTCCTCTCATGGTTGCATGCATACACACATACAATAGGGAGTACATGTATGTATTATTTTCCGTGTGTGTGTCTGTGTGTGTATGAGTACGGTGGATAGACGGCATAAAACTCTATCATTTCTTTTTTTTTTTTTTTTTTTTCAGTATTGTTATTAATATTATTATTGATACAAGCAATATAATATATACTCAACGACGATTATTAAAATGGAGCTCTCTGTCTTAACAAGCACAGAGAGCTCGCAGGAGTCAAGTGAGGAGGAGAAGGAGAAAGATGCCCCTGAGTGTACATCTGAAACCAGCACGGTGGAACAATTTGTCCCCGCCCTTATTTGTATGCGTTGTTATATGCCTATTGCGCAGTATGATGAGATCCTCCCACATCGAGCCACAGATGCGTGGGCATCGCAGGTATACACATATGAATTGGATCTTTTTGAAAACAAACCACCCTTGTGGTGTTACTCTGCCACCAATCCATCCACCCATCGCTTTGACCTTGTGCGATGCGATGCTGTGATTGCGTTGCGGCGGCATTTACTGTCATTCTACGGCCAATGGTCAGCGGAGCACTCCTTCTTCGTCGGCCACGAGTGGTGCTGTGTCGCATGCCGGGCGTGTCAAAACTTTTTAGGGTGGGGCTTTCGGCGAACGTTGAATGTACCGAGGGATACCGAAAATGAGACATTGGAGACGGAGGAGGATGCAGAAGTTCCAGTGGATAATAATCTCAGTTTTGTTGGGATTATTTTGACCCGCTGCGTCGGCAATGATAAGTTCCCGCTGTCACAATTTGAGGCCTGCGCAGCCATTGGCGCTCTATTAGGACCCTCGTAGCAGCGAATGGAGGAAAGAGAGAGAGAGTCCGCATCCACCAGCAACAACAACAAGGACGAGACAAACACATACACACAGTGAAAAGGCGCTTTTTTGTTTTTATTCTCTTTTTTTTTTTTTTTGTGTGTGTGTGTGTCTGTGTTTGCCTGTGTGTTGGAGCTGCCGCCTCTCTAATTCACTCTTTTTTTTTTTATTATTATTTGTTCTCCTGCGGGTTCCATCTGCATGGCACGTGTGTTTGTTTGGGTTTGGGTGTGTGTTCATGCACCATGGAGTTTAAGAAGTTGACATGAAGTTTTCATAGCGAAATGGGCACAACATGTCCGAGTTGCCGGATGCGACGAGGAGTAGGAGGAGAGGAAAAAGGTGCAGATGTAAAATACTCCAGGGGAGAAGGGAAAGAAGATTGGGAGGGGAAAATTGCGGTGGCGCATGACTGCTTTCCTTCTGTTTCTTTCTCTCTCGCTTTCTCTCTCTTTTGTTTGATGTGCATGTGGTTGAAAAGGAGGGGGTTAAATTTAAACAAAAAGCAAAAGGAAAAAAGGAGAAGAAAAAAAAAAAAAAAAAAAGTAAGCGAAGTTTTGGGTTGCAAAAAAAAGGGGATAAAAAATAGACGTACATACACACAGAGAGAGACCAGAACACAAAGAAAGAGGAAGAGTAGAGAGACGAAAAAATGGCGCAGAGTTTTGATGGTTGGTTGAATAGTTTAGGCCCTTTCACGAGGTATACTCTCATTGCTGTGGTGCTTCTCACAGCCCTTGCCTCAATGCAGGTTGTTCCACTTGGCTACATCCTGCTTTCATCGGCTGTCTTTAAGGAACTTCAGCTATGGCGACTCATCACTGCCGCCTTGTTTTTTGGTGGGTTTTCCTTCCCCTGGCTTATCTCTGTCGCCATGTTTGTATCGTACCTGAACTACAACGAGACGTATGACTTCAATGGGAAAGGTGGGGACTTTATATGGATGGGACTTTTCCTTATTCTCGGGAACGCCATGGGTGGCATTCTGCTTGATATGCTTGTTACCAGCTTTTCCTTGTTGATGTCACTCTGCTGGGTCTTCTGCAAACGGCACCCGGAACTGCGCATGAATCTCTATGGATTTGATTTCCATGCCAACACATTCCCATGGATTCTTCTTGCATTTCACCTCATTCTTGGGCAGAGCATTGTGGGCGACATTCTTGGCATTGTTGTGGGTCATATCTTTTTCTTCTGTAAGGATGTGTTGCCCAAGACGCATGGGATGGATCCCCTCCGTACGCCCGTGTGGTTTCAGCGGTATGTGATGCCGAATGTTGGTTTTTCCGGTGTCAACACGTTGTACCCGGCCGTTCACCCGCAAGATGCGAGGTTTTCTCGCCAGGCACAACCCCCCAATGCCGGACAACGGCATCGCTGGGGAGCAGGACATGTCCTTGGTTCCGAGTGACTTTGCATGGATCAGGTCCATGTGTTGTAGTTGCCTTTTCTTGTTCCGTTGTTGTTGTTGTTGTTTTTCGTTCTTCTCCTCTTTGAGATTTTTTTTTTTTTTGGCCTTGTTTGCTTCCCCTTTTGGGTAATGAAAATTGGAGGTGCGAAGAAAAATAATTTTTACTGTTAAAATAGAAATTGGATCGTTCCTTGTGCGCTTCTCAACCTTCCTACCCTACACACACACACAGAGAGAGAGAGAGAGACACAAACCCTGAAATACATATTTCCATGCATGTATATTTGCATTCATGTTTGTGTTTGTGTGTGTGTGTCACTGTCAATAATGAGGTTTGATCCGCTTTTTTTCCGTTTTTTATTATTCTCCTTCGTTTTTGTTGTTTTTGTTGTTGTTTTTTTTTTTTGGGGGGGGGGGGGGATGGTTTTATTCCCCATTCATTCAGTTCTTCAGTGGACCGCTGCGCGTGTGCCGAAGAAGGCTTCTACGGTGTGTGTTTGTTTGTGTATCTCAAAGGCAATCGGATTTGTAAGGAACCTCCCTCCTCCCCTCCCGTTGCTGTTGTTGTTGTCTGCTCGCGCATGGGGTTGGACGGTGGAGTGGCAGTTCCCGCCGCCGTGTCGGGCGCCCAGCGGGGAGAAGAATGTGCTGCCGAATGTGAACGGTTGGTCAGTGCCTTGGATGAAGCCCAGCGGGCTGCCGTCTGCGAGGACACTTCTGCGTCGCTGTTAATTCTCGCCGGAGCCGGTAGCGGCAAGACACTGACGATGGCAAGCCGCATCGCGTACATTATTCTCACTGGGGTGGCGGCGGAAAAGATTTTAGGCCTTTGTTTCTCGCGACAAGCCGCGGAGGCGTTGAGGGAGCGTGTGGCCACGGTGCTGCCGCCGTCAATGGCAGCGCATGTACAACGGCTGAAGCTGAAGACATTTCACGCCTTTGGTCTCGAGTGTCTTCGGCGTCATGGCTGCATTGACCTTGCCACAGAAGTGTACGACGCACGACGGCAAAGGGAACTTGCTTCTGCTGTGGTGGAGGCGTATGCGGTGCACCACAAGGGCCTCGAGGCCGTCCTCGCACTTGTGGAGTATGTGAATAAGGCCAAGACGAAGAAGGACATGCGTGCCGGCACAGAAATTGATCCCTCACGACAGGCAGCGTACCTCTTTCGCTTCTACCAAGCAATGTTGCATGAGCAGCACAACGCCGTTGACTTTGGGGACCTGGAACAGATGTTTCTTGAGACACTGCGTCCTGTGGGACGGCAGGAACAGCCGTCCGAGGAGGGAGTGGAGGGAAATGGGGGCAGCAACAGCAACAGTCTCATGAGTGTCGTCCCGCCACCCCGCCTGCCATCTCCGGTGGCGTTGCAGTTGCGGGCACAATACACGCACATTGTTGTCGACGAGTTTCAAGACCTGAACGAGGTGCAGCTTGAGTGCCTTGCCCTTCTTGCGGGTGACACGTGTCGCGTGACATGCGTTGGGGATCCGAATCAGTGCATCTACACTTGGAGAGGGGCAACAACAAACAGCTTTGAACGCTGGCGGAGCCGATTTCCGCAAACCAAAATTGTAACGTTGGGTACGAACTACCGCAGCTCCGAGGAGATTGTGAGCGCCGTTAATGCCGTCTCGCAGATATCTCAACAGAGTTTTAGGGGAGAGTGTGGACGTCGCATCATTCTCATACGATGTCCACATGCGTGGGAACAAATGTCCCTCCTTCCACGTGTGGTGGAAGAGTTACTGCGCACAAGGGACCGTGGATTAAAATACAGCGACATCGCCATTCTTTGCCGTACACGTCGAACTGTACGGGATGTTGTCACGGCGCTAGAACGGGAACAAATCCCTGTCTGCGAACTGCGTCCGAGTAGACCAAACTCCAAAGCGCTGGTCCGCGCCATGTTGTCTTACCTGCGTCTCTGTGTACATCCCCACTCGAACCTTGATGTGGAGTGTGTCATACGCGATGCTCCAAATCACTTTTCGGCGGCTGCGGCCACTAAATTTATCTTTGCCATGCAAGCCGAGTGCCTTCAGCGACGGCGCGAGTTGAGCACAGCCAAGCTACAGTGTGAGGATAGCCATGCGACTTACTCTTACTACACGATTCTTCGAGAGTTGGTGCATAACGGCTTTGCTCACGTTCATGAGCGGCTGCGCACGACAAAACCACAACAAAAATTTCTCCGCAACTTCATTGAGGTCACCACAGCAGCCCATGACGCCCTTGGACGTATGTACTGTGATATTGAGGAGGTGGTACGGGACGTTGCAGAGCGGGCGGGTTTTGATGGGGGAAGTGCCACAAGCGTACAAATCCGGCGTCGTCCATGTTGCGGTATCAAACGTCGACGTTCTTCTGCTCCATTACGGCGCTCTGCAGCGATTTGGGATGATGTCATGGGTGACGCCGAGGACGAAGTCGGTGTAATGGAAGAGGAAGGGGATGCAATGTCTATTTCACAGGTACTCGTCGAGGCGTCTCGCACGGTGCAGCAGCAGGTGTTGGTGGAAAAAAAAAACGTTGACAGTAGTCAGGAGCGCTATGGAGAAATCAAAAACGGCGAAAATGACATGGGTGATGCGGCGTCCGCCGTCAAGGCGGAAGCCAAAGTGCAGAACGATGCCTACACTGTGCTGCAGCGTGTCATTGACGAATTTCTTGCACTTCTTCCGACAGATGACTTTGGACCGCTGAAAGGGGGAAGCAATGTGAAGATGGAGTCAACGCAGGTCCCCAGAGTCACGGTGACGACGGTGCATCAGGCAAAGGGAAAGGAGTGGCTTTCCGTCATTGTTCCTTGTTGCTATGAAGGCGAGTTCCCCATTGATGTGAAAAGAGCGGAGGAGCGGCGGGTCTTTTACGTTGCCATGAGCCGAGCAATGCGGGATCTTGTATTGATGACAGCCGAATTTGGATCTCTCGCCCCACGTGACTACGATGATGGGAATGGGGCCGTGGGAGGAGCGGAGCAACCGCTGCATATCACACCCTATCTGCGTCCCCTGATGCCATTCATGGAAACATTGTCCATGACTTCTCAGGAGCAACTGAAAGGGGGAAACGTAGGTTCATAATCGCACCACGCATAAATCACATAAAAGATACAATTTCTTTTTCTCAGTACCCCCTCTTGTTCTTTTCGTTGTAGTGTTGGTTGTTGATGTTCTTTTTTTTCCTTCTATTTATGAATTTCAATGTGAGCTTGAGGTATAAAGTTTGTGTGTGTGTGTGTGTGTGTGTGTGTTTGTTTGTTTGTTTGTTTTCTCTCTTCTCTGGTGTTAGTTGTGTCATACTCGTTTTGCTTGTGTTTTTTTCTTTTTAAGTCTGTGGGTGGGGGGTTAACTTCTCTTTTGCCTAATTGCATACGCCCCACCAATTTTGGGAATTACACGATAGCAAGCGGTTTCATAATATATACACAGAAGCAGAGGGGAAGTGAGGAAAGGGAAGGAGAACACCCTTTGTTACCATCATGATGACACATATTGAGCCCTCGACCATAAAAGGCTTCTTTGCCGGTTCCGGTTTGGATGCTTTTGGGGAACCAGCCGTTGTGGATCGTGTGTTGATGCTCACAGGACTCTTTGACATGGAAAAAAAGGTGTTGACGGCGCCTGTGCATGTAGCATACATTGGGACGGCGGTCTACGACATCCCAACGTATAAAGAGAGACAGACCAAGTGGTTTGTTTCACGTGGCTGCACCGTGGCGGAGGTGCGTGTGGCGGATCTGTCCGTCCCGAACACCGTCGATAAGGAGGAGCTTGAGTTTTTAGGTAAGGCTCATATTGTTGTGGTGTCGGGTGGCAACACACTCTTTGCGATTCGGCGATGGGAAGAGACGGGGCTCGATGTTTGTCTTCGGGCCGTGGCGGTGCGTGGTGCCGTCCTGGCAGGCGGAAGTGCCGGGGCAATTTGTTGGTTTACTTCTGGCCACAGCGACTCTGCGGACCCTTCCACGTACGCCACGGCGATGTTGCGCGCGGCATGCGGCGACACCGTTGCAAAGAAAGATTATGATGATGATGACGGCAACGCCAAGAAGACAAGCAAGACGGAGCAGCAGCAGCAGCAAGAAGAAGACGCATCGTGGAGTTATATCCGTGTACATGGCCTGGGTCTATTGCCGGGTCTACTCTGTCCACATTATGACATGTGTGAGACGAATGGTGTGCTGCGTGAGGAGGATTTTGACAAGATGATGAAGCGTCACCCGACGGAGCGTGGGATTGGCATTGACCACTGGGCCGCGGTTGTGCTACCAGGGGATGGCACATATGAAGTCTTCTCCGTGCCCGGCAAAGGACGTGGGACCAACAAGGACAACACGATGGCGCCGGCCGTTTACGTGAAGGATGTCGTGGATGGCCAGCTGCATTCGGTGACGATGCCGGAGAGGGGTCGATTAAATGAGTTCCTGCGGCAGCCAAGCGGTCCTGTTGTGCGTGATCCCTTTGAGGCATACTACGCTATGGCGAACCCAACAGCGACAGGCGACAAGCTCCTCTGTCAGTGCCGTTAAATAACGGGAATAGGGGAATCAACGGTATGCGGTGATGGTGGCGATGAAGAAAAAAAAGAAGAAGGAACGTGCATGACCGGCGGTTGTGGTGTCAGCAAACTTTTTCTTGTGCGGCTCTGTAGTGAGTGCGTTGTTTTATTTATTTGTTTACTTATTCATTATTATTATTATTGTTGTTTCTTCCTTGCCATTGGGAGCATGACAGGTGAGATGGAATGCGGGGCGTTTACCTGCTTGCATTCCCCCTTCCCTCCCTCTTCTTGCTTCTGTGACAAATGTGACTCTTCTCTTTTTGTTTTGTTTGCTCGCATGCCGTCATCGCCGCAGAAGAAAAAAAGGCAACCGCAAAAAATAAACATCTATATATATATATATATAGAGAGAGAGAGAGAGAGAGAGAAAAAAAAAAAAAAAAGGTGGGGAACTGATTGATTGGTATCTCTCCTTCCTGTTTGTGGGTTATTACGGCGGGATGCGGAGGGTGAACCGTAACGGCAACAATCACGGGGCGGCGGATGGGTCAACTACACCGCCCTCTGAACAAAGGCAGGAAGGTGACCACCAATACCAACGGCGGCAACAACAACGAGAGCGAGGTGGAGGTGTGCGATTGCGAGGGCCGCCCATGCAGGCCAGGCAACCGCAGTGGGACGGAAGCGGTGTAGCGCTGTGGTCGCTGGTGGGCGCGGTTGTGGTCTTGCTAGTCGCTATGCTGCTACCGTGGAAAACACTCTTGGATGACTGGAGCAACTGGAACGAGGGGTCAGCGAAGCAAACCCTGCTGCAGGCTCCACCGCCGAGGAGGTACACGGATGTCATGACGCACAGTGAAGACACAAGGAGGCAAGAAGGGGAGTCCAAAGGCAGACCGGAGCCATCGTGCTACACCCTTGAGGCCTACAGCATGAAGTTTATTGCGCCAGCGCAGAGACAGGAAGCCACACCTCAGCATTTTTACCGTTGTGGAACGCGTCTTATGGATTTGAACACGGAAGTAAACCGTAGCAAACGGGAGATTTGCACCGCAGCCACAGAGAAGAACCCAACATTGTTTTCCACTTTACGTGTCTATCTTGAAAGTGCCTTTGAGGAAAAGGCACATCTCCAGCAACGGGATAATGTGGCCGCCCAAACCATTTCTTTGGAGCGGGTTAACGATGACTACTGTGACTGCTTAGATGGTACTGATGAATTACAAACAAGTGCCTGTAGCATGTCTGGTGCCGTGTTGCCGCTTGCCCACATGCGGTGGAAGCAGTATCTGCTGGCCAATGCACATGTACAGCTATACGAGGAGGAGGAAGCACCGTCCATGCGTCGCACAGAGCGACTGTTGCGTCGATTAGGTGGCCCTGTGCTTCCATTTCGTTGTCGTAGCGATCCAGACGTTTGGCTGGCACCCTCACGAGTTGGCGACGGTGTTGTGGACTGCTGTGACGGAAGTGACGAGACGACAAGCCTAAAACATCACCCCACACACGAAGTGCACGGAGAAGACAGTTGGAGGTCACGGGTTACTGCCATGGAGCCTTATCTTGGAATGCATAGTGGAGCTGCCAGCCCTCTTTATCCCATGGCTAGCGGTAATCGCACGGTTGCCGCCATGTTGCTGGAGAATGGCTTCACATCGCTTATGAGCTGCCGTCGTGTCAAGGAGGAACGGCTCAATAATGCACGAACACTCCACGAAGTTGTGAAGCGAGGCAATGCCATACACAAAGATCGTGAAGCCAATGGCTGGGAGAAGTATGGAAAAAAGTTGGTAGAGCATATCACTCGAAAGAAAACGGAGCTTGATGCCGTTTCAAAAGAATTTGAGACACGTCGAAGCCAAATCGCAAAAAAAATGGAAAAGATGGGGAAATCGGATCCCATTTCGGCAGGCATATCACCCGAAGAAGTTCAAGCTATAAATCACATGTATGCTGAGCTGCAGAAACGTGGTGCGAGTCTGCGACTTGTAGTGATGATACTTTCATTCCGTTGGTTAGGCGATGACTTTGAGTATTACCCGCTTGCCGATGCCCATTTTACGGTGCCAGTTAACCGCGTGTTGGAGACGGCGCGGAGCGCTTCACCTGAGGTCCAGCGGGTTCAAGCATCACGCCGCTACAATGATTCTTACGTCATTGAATCCATCCCTGTACATGTGGACAATACCTCTTATCGGGAATTTTCATTCTATCCAAGTTTTTACCTTGTCGGAGCTCGAAATCTCACAAGGGAGCAGTCTGCGATCATCATAAAACGCGCTTATGGACTGGAAGAGAATGAAAGCCTGAATGTGTCCGGTACGGAGAATTTTGACGAAAGCCTGCCGGTTGTTTTTGGCTTCTGGAGGCCTGATCTTTCAGAAGTAACTATCGACAATTTTCAATCGGTGGATCCCTCCGGGAACGGTGTACTACGACGGCGTCTTTTCATGTCTGACCCCGCACCTGTCATGGGTGGTGTTGAGCAAATTCTTCAGCATGAGCGGCTTTCATATGGTGGACGTCACCGACGCGTCATGCGTCTTGGGCCCACGGATTTACGTGAGCAGCTGCAACAGGCACTTCAAGGGGCCAATAATGACACGGAAATAGAGATGCCGCAGCAAAAAAACACACCAGATCTTGCATCCGTGCGGATATTTAGTGGAGGTATTTCGTGTGCATTGGATGATGCCATGGATAACAGCGGTCGTCTGGGCGAGGAAGAGGAGGAAGAAAAGGAGAATACGCCCCGCAGCCACGGACGTGTTGTTTATGTTTGCGACGAGGAAGACCTCGTGTTGGAATGGCACCGCAACGGCAAGTGTGCACATGAGGTGGTGTTTGGAACCCCAAGTGCGTGCCCGCCATGGGTGAAGGAGGCTTCAGCGACACGTGTACGGCAGGCGGAGGAGGCATTACAAAACGATGAATGATACCGGAAGTAAATAATTACATTGTTTCTTTTTTTTTTTTTTTTTGGGTCCCCTTTTCCATAGGGCCAACTTCTTTTCTTCCTGCAATGATTTTGTTGTTGTTTTTTTTGTCCATTTTAATTTGTTTGTTGTTGTTGTTTTTTGTGGGGGGGGGACTTATTTATTTGTTAAGGATTTGTCTGGGAGGGAGTGTCAGCCCCTGCAAATTTGACAATTTACATCTTTTTCTCTCTCTTTCCCCGCGGGCGTATTTGTATGTAGTGTGATGCCTCTGTGTGTGTGTGTGTGTGTGTGTGTGTGTGTGTGTGTGTGTGTGTGTGTGTGTGCAGATGTGTAAGACCCAGGACTCATGGATGGGTGCATGCAATTAGGCTTGGATATCTGGGTTGAGTTGTATGCATGTATGTACGTGCTTCAGCGGTTTGTTTATGTATATATCCCCTCTCTTTCTCTCATTACTGTTCTTGAAGGAACAACAAGAAGAACAGCCAACACTAGAAACGGTAGTTACTGAGACTGTAGCGGGGCAGTTTACATATATATATATATATTTGGCATAATTCCGCGTTGGAAATCGCGGTGGATTCCTTCAAACCACTCCGGATGAATGGTGCAGGGCATAACGGTGGCGGTGGTTGTGGCACCCCAGCTGGAGCTCGGCAGGGACAACAACAACAACAACAACAGCAGCCGACGGATATGTTTGTTGCCTGCTTTGAGGCTGCCCTGGACGAGGAGTTGAGAGGGCAGGAGATTTCTAGCGGCTTCCGTGTCTGTTTTGAGAAGATCAGCTCACCATACGGCTTTATCCGAAATGAGGGTCTCCGTGAGGCTCTGCAGCGTTTGTGTGACTTGTCCCTTGAGGCAGCGGAGGAGGCGGCGCGGTTGGCGAATAAAACACCAGGCACCACCACCACCACCGCCGCCGCTGGGGGAAATACGACTGCCACACAACCCCATCTTCCATATGATGCCATACGCTCAGCCGTCATGCCACGTAGTGCGGTTGACCCTCACAGCACAGCAACCCCGATGAATCATGCGGCGTCGGGCTACAGTGCATCGTGGGAACGTACCCAGAGGGCTTTAAATGGGGCACATTACACAATGTCAGTTTTTCACCGCGTACTTGTACCGCGTGTGGATGAGCGCTCCCAGTGCAATCCTGGCGGCCCCGTCACTATCGAGCTGTCGGAAGAGGCGGCGCTGGCATGGAATACTTTGAATCATGCCCAGAGGACAACCCCGCCTCCATCGCCATCGCCTGTGGGGAAAAAAAAAGAACTTGACATCACACTGACAGAAGTGACCTATCAAGAACAGGAATTGGCGTTACGGTTGCTTCAAGGCCTAAGTTTGGTCGTATACGACCAACGTCGTGTGATAGCTGAAGGTCTCCTCATTACATTTCTGGTTGAAGTTTGGCAGTGTTGTCTGCAACATATACAAGCTCTTTTTAGCCTTCGTCGCCGAATAACGGCGTTGGAAAAAACAGGGGATACTGTTTCCCCCACACCACACTCGTTTGAGGAGGGACCTGTTCAACTCGTGCCAGAATTAGAGACTGTAATTGTTGCCACTATCGATGCAATGGAGGCGGCATGTCACTACAACCCAATCGCGTTGACTCGTATCGTACAACAAGGGGGGGTACGGGCCCTCCTGGACTTGGGGCTTTGCCCATATGCCCCATACGACATCCGATGTGCGGTCTTTGATACGGTTAGTGTACTGATGCAAGAAGTTGCCCCATTTCGACGCGCGGTTGCTGCAGGGGCCGCAGGGGCCGCCGCTGCGGGCGTCAAAAAAGGAAATGAGGATGAGTTAATCCAAACAATGATCCAGCAAGCGATGGCGGGTTATTTAGGTCGGCAGGCGGCCCCGCCACCGTTTCTTATGGACCGTGCCAGCGCATCAAAATTTGACTCCGCAGTTCGTGATTGGTTTAGTCAACAGGGACTGAGTCATGTGGTGTCGGCGGTGTTGGAGCTACGCGATGTGCGCGGAACACCGATTGCCGTCGGGGCGATGCCAAAGGCAGAGGTGGCACGTAACGTGCAGCGTGTAAACCAGCTGCGTGAGAAGCATCTACAGGCTTTGCTGCAAGCGGTGGACGGCAAGCGGGCGGCGTTATGAAGCGTTGGCGATGTTGTGTATGCGTTGATTGCGACTCCCCATTCAGAAAAAAATGGGGAAGAGAGAAGATGAAGAAAAGCACATTTATCTCTTTTCCACCTCCATTTGTGTGTGTGTGTGAGTGTGTATTTGGTACCCGTTGGACAGCCAACGACAGGGGCCGTGGCGAGGGAAGGGGAAAAAAGTGGAAGAAAATGTCAATTTTAAGCGGAATGATTTTTTTTTTCTTTTTCGTATTTGTTATCTTTGCGTGTTTTTTCACTCACACTCACTGTCTCTACCCTTTCACTTCTCTTTTTCTTCTTCCCATCATCTCCTCACTGTTGTGCACATTGGGGGGACCTGTCCATGTGCACGTATTGAATGCAGAGCAAAGGGGGGGTGAGTGAACGAGAGGTAGAAGGAAGGAAGAAGGGAAGGCCGTGTTATTGATTGCAAGACTGTACTGCAGCTGTCGGAGGACGTCATTGACGCCTCTGTCCTTCACACCAGGCACACAAACAATCACACACAGGGACAGACGGACAGAGCGTGTGTGTGTAACAATTGAGGTGGAGAGGGGAAGAAAGGGAGACGTCATTTTGCGGCAGTGGTGAGAGGTGACTGGGAAGTAAAGAAATGAATTTGGGAGTGGATGCTCGCTTCCCTCTGGATGTCTCCTTTGATATCCTACGACGTGTGTTGGACGAGGAGAGCCTTGTCCTGGCACAGCTTGCATACATTGTGGGGCACCTGCATGACCCGATCCTTCAGAGTTGTGGTCATGGGAATGTGGCCACAGGACCATGGCGTAGTCATGGAAATAATAAAAGCAACGCTGTTGGAACGAAACAACAACCTGCTATTTTACGGTTTGCGCAGTACTGGGAATTGTTTGCCAACATTGCCACCTTACATGGCGCTCAAAGCACCATTGTGGGAAAACTGGAGGAAGTTGTTAATAACAGAACGCATCTCCTCGATCAACAAGAAGAAAAAAAAAAAGAAGTAAAATCCGGCCATGGTGCTGCAAAGAACCTTCACATGAGATCGTCATCATCTTCATCTTCATCATCGGACGGTGGGACAGACGAGGGCATGCGTGGTCCGCAGAGTATCTTGGAGTTGTTTTGCTCCGCGGCGATGCGACACTACATAGCGGAGCACATGATGTACAGTCTAAACTACAGTCGTAACATTGCTCCACGTGTGATGGAATTATGGAGGCTTTGGCGTTGTCGTTGCGGTAAAAACACCAGCGCCCACCTCAGTGCCCGGGAAAGGCAGGAATTGGAGAGTTACATGGGGTTTTTGTATTTTCTATGGCATGCCTTTGGCGGCGAAGATGGTGTGCCGGACGACCCGCGTGTGATATTCACACGACTTCCTGAAACCCTTCTTGTGAAATCACAAAGGCCAAAAAAAGATCGTACCGGCCATAACACTGCCGTCGTCCCTGTCAAAATGCCTGATGCTCCATCGATCCCACCCAACTGGAGGGGGTTTGAAACGCTGCTCGTTCTTTTGGCAACTCCGCTTGCGTCGCTTCGTCGATACATGCATGTGGCGCGCTGTATTATCGAGTCTCAGTCCCTCCCCATTCCCGTGCGTCAACGTCTGCAGGTAGACTTTGTTGACTTGTTGGTGCTTCGTCTAGCCGAAGAGCACAGCATTGTTTTTGACGAGTTGGCGAAGCAAGACATTTCTCACATCATGGCGCTCATTGACGAGGTGTCACCCCCGGCACCATCGGAAGCACACAAAAAGAAATTTCCCCGTATTCGTTTGGACGAGGACGGTAGCCGCACACTTGTGCATTACGGTCGTCTTATTAAGCGATTCCGTCGTGGTCGCCATGAACGACTGGTGTTCCTCTTTAGTGACTGGCTCTGTTATGTGGAGGAGCAGACGAACGGACGCATGCGGCTGCGTGCGTCCATCTCTCTTGAGTCGCTGCGGGTTGTCGAGCTTGACGACACAGCGGAAGTTGTGAATGGCTTTGATATTGTGACAAAAGATATGCGTCTCACTTTCTTCGCCCCGACGTTGGAACAGAAGCGGCAGTGGGTGGACGCGCTGCGCAACACGACCGAGGCGTACAAGGTGAAGGTGCAACAACTGGCGTCCCCGCGGCGTCAGGATATTTCACAGCAGCAGCAACAACAACAACAAAATAAAAGTTTGGGTCATCTCGCGTGTCAGACACGTGTGACGGCCCTGCCCTTGTCGCATAACTCACGTCTTCGCCGGCAGCAACGGGCGGATCATGCACTCCAGCGGCGTCTGGAGCGGCGTTCCACGGCGGAGTTAGCCACCACCAACTCTTTGGTGGCAGACGAAACCCCTGCGCATGTGATGGGGATTGACGCAGGGAGAAAGCAGCCGGCGCTGTCATTTCGACCGCTACATGGCAATTTTGATGTCACTTATTGGGCGCAACAGTCGACAGAGACGGTGCACAAACGTGTTCGCAGCTCGGATCTTCTCCGTTCGTCCTGGGCGCTACAATCCCCGCACGATCCAAATGCCTGCGAGCCGAAGGCTGTTGCCCCTGGTATGGATCCCCTCAATCATGGCAATATTTCTACTACCACGGACGCTGCTGACTGTTCTGTCCACAGTGCGGATGCTCCAGCGTCTGCGGGACATTCTCCCACGAGCCCGTGGGTACCGCCTCGAGCGGTGCTTTCTCGGCTGCTTTCGGAACGCTTTCAAGAACCTTCCTTGCATCCCCTTTATAGTGGTGGCAATGCCAACTCACCTTTACCAGAGAACGTGTCTGAGAATGAAGGGAGAGAAGAGCCAGACTCGCTATATACGACATTACTCTCTTGTGTTGCCACGACTGAGGTTCATAAATACAGTTTTGCTGCGGAAGAAGATGAGGTGGTGCTTGAGAACGATGAGTGGGTGCCTACATGTGACGAAACGCCGGATGCAATAAGACCGGAGGGTCCGGCTGTCCACATTTCTCTAAAACATCTTGTGGGAGAAACAGATAGTGATCATGGTAGCAATAGCCAGAGCCATAGTAATCACTTCGAAGAAGAGGAAGAGGAAGAAGAAGCGATGTGGAGTCCGCGTTAAGAAAAAAAATGCCGGTAACGAAAATCAAGAAGGCCACTACTGTTTCAAGAGTAAAATAAGGCTCTTGAGACGACGAGGGGAAGATGGAGGGAGCATGTTTTTTGAGAACAGAGGCATCAACGTATCTTTCTGTGCATACAGTCACATTTGTTTAATTTGTAGAGCTCCGTTCCTTCTTTTAACTGTGATTTTCTCCCCTCTTTCTTGCTATTTTTTTTTTTCCGGATTGTTTTGGATTTAAAAAAAAAATAATAATAAAGAGATTCTTTCTTTCTTGTTGTTGTTGTTGTTTACTCAGGGATTAAAAACAAGTCGTATCATCATCAATATCACCAAAGGGCAAACAAATTCTGTAAAAGGAGTACACACGCACACACACACACAGAGAGAGAGAACTTCTTTCGGGTGGGTGGGCGTGTCTGTCTGTGTGTGTGTGTGTGTTTTGTTTGTTTGTTTGGTAGGGGAGTGAGGGGGCATCCTTGTGTGCAAAGATTATGTCCGGAGAGACTTTTGCTTGCTTGGCGCTTGTCATCACGGCGGTGGCGGCGTTCATGTATATTGTCATTATGGGGCCCTCGCGTTACCACCGCGATGGTGTCGTTGGGCGTATGTATTTTTGCTTAATGGACTGTCCGACGGCCTGTTGTGGGTGTTTTTGTGGTATATGTTTTGGTTGTAGCTACCGACGAGGAAGACAGAAGTGGACACGGTGTTCAGACCACACATTTCGGGAGCGTAACTGTTTTATGGTTATCTTTTACATTTTACTGGTGTGGTCTGTTGAGTTTCTGTATCTTTTCATTGCCCTACCGGAGCTGCAGGTGTCGATATGGTCCAAGTTGATTTCATATGGTCTTGTGATGGTCTCCGAGGGATTCTACGCCCTGGCGGTCTTTTCTGACCCCGGCATTGTCACATCACGTGAGGAGAAGGAGGCGCAACAATTTGCCTTTGCAGCACCTCCTGCGAAGAATAAAAAACACAAGAAAAAACGAGGCGAGGAGAATGCTGCCGCCAGTGGCTGTGGCCATGTCACCAAGCATACCAATGCCCATAGTGATACTACGATGGGGAATGGAGAAAAATGGCGAAAAGGTAAGATGCGTCAGTTTCTCCTTTCCCCGGAAGCGGAGGCACGGCAGAACCGGAAGTACATCGTGGATGGTATCCTCTATGCGATGGACGGTAGTAGTGTAGGGGGGAATACCGCCAGGAATCTCTCATCCTCATCCTCCGCGTTGTCATCCATAACGACGACAGCCACTGGACTAGAATGCAGCACGTGTCATGTTCCCCGTCCAAGTCGTAGTAAACACTGTCGGTTATGTGATTACTGCGTGCGCCGCTACGATCATCACTGTCCATGGATCAACAATGATGTCGCCGAAGGCACACATCGCTGGTTTCTTCTTTTTATTATTTGTCATGCAATTTCCTGCCTTTGGGCAGCATGGGACATGTACGCTCTTATGAAGGCATTTTTGGTACAAAACCGTGCGTGGGGATGGTCCATAACGCTTACCAACGGCCTGCCGTACTTCCTGACCCCAATAGACTATTTAATCATCCTTGTGACGTATCAAACAGTCGCCGCTTGTCTTTTTTTCTTTTCATCCATGATTGGACTGGTGCTATTAATTTTTGGGGGCTATCAGATGTCCTTTGTTTTTGACAATTTGACAATGAATGATATGGGTAAGATTGATGATGCAATCACATTTGTCTTGTCGCTTCCATCGCTGGACGAGGTGTACCGTGAGGCGATGAACGTGTGGCAATGTCTTGAGGTTGTCGCGGCGCGACCGCCCCGCAAACTTCGGCAGCTGAAGCCGCCACCTCCAGATTTTGTGCCGGGTAGTCGTGGGGATAAGTCATACAGGAAGAAGGTGCAAAAGATGCTCTACAGTGACCTCAAGGGTCTATTTGACCGTGGGGTATGGAACAACCTGGTGGAGGTATTCTTTCCCTATAGCCACGAGAGAAAAAGGGACCGTGTAGGGAGGACGGAAGGCGAACGGAGGATGAAATATGAGTAGGGAGGGGAAGAAGAAAAAAAAAAAAAGGGGGGGGGGGGGGGGGGGGGGGTCTTGGG
>NW_001849547.1:212691-231917 GCF_000209065.1 Trypanosoma cruzi
GGGGGGGGGGGGTGAAGGTGGGAACGACGGCGGTAGGTAGTTTGCGTGGAGGCTTGTTGCTTTTGGTCGTCCATGGGATTCATATTGCGGCTGATTTGGCCTCTCTCTCTCTCACTGCCTCTATGCCTCACTGTCACAGACAAATATCCACAATATACAAGTAATTTATATGCAAATACATATAAATATTGCCTGCGCCGTCGCACCTCCTATTATCTCTTCTTGTCATTACTTTTTTGATATTCTGTTTCCCTTTACCTTTCTTTCTTTTGTGTGTGTGTGTATGTGTGTGTTGTTGTTGTTGTCGGCTTTTTGTTTCTTTTGCCCCTGTGGCCAAACTGGGGATCCTCAACGCTTATTACGGCAAGGAAAAAAGAAAAAAGAAAGCGTCACGACATTCCCCACGCCCGGTTGGCCTGCAAATGGATGTAGTGCCATCACTTCATGGCGTCATCGAAACTCCGAGCGATGCAGACACGGTGCTACAGAAGCTTGCGGACGGGGGTTATCACCGCGCCCGTGTTAAGACTCTCCCTGTGTTTGATCGTATCGCTGGGGGTCTCACCTGGGGCATTTTGAGTTCCCGCCATCGTCTCCATGTAGAGTTTGTTGAGAATGCCACCATCCGAGAAAAAATTCGCATATCTGAAAAAATCTGCAATGCGTTGAAGCACATGCAGTGTCCCATTGACCTTCGGCCGCACCAAATTCATGGGCTTGACTATTCATCCCTGCTGCCTGTTGCAACGTGGCTGCTCAAGCGTGTAGAAGCCACCCGTGCGGAAAACGCATTTTTTCTGGAGAAGCAGACCGCGTGGGATTTTTCCCGTCGCTTCGGTACCTCTCTGCAGTCGTTACTTTCGGAAAAGGAGATGACAGCGCAGAGTGGTGGTGATGATGTTTCGTTGCTGCCGCCCACGCAGGAGTCACTGTGTTTTTCCAGGCGTCGCCCCGCCCCCTTGCGGCAACGGATTTCAGAGGTTGCAGATCGCCACAGTGTGGGGAAACCGCAAGGTGGGCAGAATTTTTCCCGCCTGGTGCATGTTTCCTCCGCGCTACTGGAGTATGGGATAAGGTACGAGATGCGGAACTCGGTTTTAATGCTAAGACATGTGTCGAGGGGTGTGGTTGCGGAGGGTGAAGAAGTAGCCAGAGAAGTGCGAGAACTGGAGGAAGAAGAGATGCGGGAGGAGCGAATGCTCGAGATGATTATAAAAAAGATGCGAGAAAACCGCGAACGCATGGATGGGAAAATGTCTCTTAGTAAGGTGAAGACTTTGATGCAGACAACGAAAATATCCGAGTCCTTGCAGAAATTAAGTGCGGAGTATCACGCACGGCAGCAAGAACGGCAAATGCAACAGGATAGTGTACAGGCCATGCAGAGAAAACTGCAACAGAAACAGGAGGCAACCGTGAGATACCGTCAAGAGTCCGAGACGCTGCGGCTGCAGTGTGAAGAGGCGGAGCAGCAGCTTGCTGAGGCGCAATCGAGACTTCAGGATGCGAAGGCGAAAGTAGCCCGACGCACTGCGAAATGGACAGAATACATGCATAACCTTCAAGATGTTTATCAGCATGTCATGGCGGATCCTGTACGGGGCAAACTCCTGCAGAAACTTCAGGGCCTCTTGGACCAAAAGGAAGAGCAACGGCTGCTTTTGGAGGAGACACGAAGAGATGGGAAGCAGCGTCTGAAAGCTGCCAAGGCGAACTGTGTTGCTCTTGCCGAACGTAGTGCGAATGCGGAACCCGGTGTAGACGACATTTGGGAGAAGGAGCGTGCCAAGTACGTAGCTGAATTAAGGCGGAAAGAAGCAGAATTGTCGGCGATCAATCAGAAAGCGTCGGATCTTCTACGGCGTACCGATGCATTTCCGACCCGTTTGGAGCTGATGCAGATTCATATGCGCATTTGCGAGCTTAACGAGGAGGTGTCCTCCAAGTACGAGGAGTTGCGAGCCGCCTTTGCCCGCCACAACACACGTATGGAAATCCTCAAGTGTCTGGAGAGCGAGGATGTTATCATGACGCAGTTATCGGGGAAGATGGAGTGGTGTCTGCGGCAGCCATCGTGGGTGTCAAAGAGTGTCTCCGTGGAGCTGATCCGGGAGCAGGAGCGGGTGGTGACACAATTGCGTGACTCTCTGGATGCAGTGCTTCGAAGAAATGAGGATGTGACGTCGAAGATGACTGCTGCAAGGAGGGAATATGAGTCTCTGTTGGTCAGGAAGCAGCAGCACCGGGATATGTTAGGGCTCTTGAAACAAACGATTGAGGAGCAAAACGCACGGATGGAGCCACAGCCTTAGAGGGCGATGACACATTTTCCCAGGACGCGGAATTGTGAAAAGCGCGGGGTTGGGTGGGCGGTAAATTAAAAAAAAAAAAAAAAAGAGAAAACTTGCGAAAATTCCAAAATTTGATTATTCTTTTTTTTTTTTTTTTTCTTGGCCGTGAGGCTTACTTCGTGGCCTCCCTTTGCTATTTTTTTGTGTGTGTTTTCCCTTCCTTTTTTTCTCGTTTACTCCTCACTTTTTATACATATATACATTTTTGTGTGTATGTATCCGTTGACTTGGCGTGTGTGTGTGTGTGTGTCATGCATGTTGTTGTTTTTTTTTTGTGTGTGTGTGTGTCTTTACATGAACATTTGACAGACGGTCTTCCACAAGAAGTTTCATTGGATGGAGGCCGTAGGTTCAACAGTCGAGACGGCGGAAGCGTCGGACGAGGCATTTAATTCCCCTGAGTCTCATTTGTGGAATTCTGGCGATTTAAAGGGTTCTGGATGTCATGCTACTTCCGTTTCTTGTGCTTATTTCACCCGTCACCCTCTTTGTAATGGGCAGCACCCCATTGCTTCAAAGAACATGTTATCGCCCTTCAGTTCCTTTTGGGGCCTTCACGTGGCAGTACCATTTCTTGTCGTATTGCCGCAAGAGAATGCGGAACTGTCGAGCAAGGAGGTTCATCAAGGTGTAAATACGGCTACCGTGGATGATGCTGCTATAGATGCTGGTGCCATATCTTCCCCTTTTAGTGTGCCGCCCGAGCGGTTTCTTACTTGGCATGAAATGTGCAAGATTCTTGTGCTCTGTGGTGTCAAGAGACATCACTGTCATGAAGCTGTGCGGCAGTTGTGGGAATATCTTCTCTTCTTGTGCTATAAAGGTCTTTTTGAATCTGACAGCAAGGAGCGTGGAAATCATGGAGGCCGAGACACCACTCAAGTTACCGATTCCCACACGTGCAAACCAAGTGGTGCCGCTGAGGACTTTGCAACACTTGTGCGATATGACACGTTGAATGATGTACTGCGTTCCCGCATTCATTGTGGTGGTGCAACTGACAAGAGTACAGTTGTCTGCTTTGCTGAACTTGTCGTTGCTGCCAGTGTTGCCTTGGGGAATCGGGACTTGGGACAGTTGGAGGAGGTGATGCAGGCACCCTCACTGTCAAACCGGTACACGCTTGTGACTGCCAAGCATACATTTGATCGGTGTATCGCCAGACTTCTTATCAATGAACTCCGTGGGCAGCGCATTACAGTGATTCCGCTGCCCCGCTGGAATGTGACCCAAGCCATTGTACAAAACCGCAGATCACTCATCGTGTTTTGTGGTGGAACCAGTGGATGTGGAAAGAGTACTCTCTCTAGTCTTATTACAACGAATATTTGTTTTAACACCCTTCTTTCTACAGACACGATTCGTCAGTCGCTTCGAAGGACCTTACGACGAGAGGAATTTCCAGAGTTGTTTCTCTCTACATATGAGGCACACCGAGCCAAAGGAAGTGGTGGGAAAACAAAGCCAAGGGCGGGAAAAGAAGGAAATGAATGTGACCCACAAGTTGTCATTGCTGCGTATGAAAAGCAATGCGAGGTGGTGTTGCGGGCTTTGGATGGCATACTGGAGAAATTTATTTGCCGCAATCAAGTGGTATTAGTAGAGGGGGTTCATCTGCTAACAAGTTACATGCAACGCAAGACTGTGGAGTTAAAAGCACGCGGTGTATTATGTGTGTCTTTTCTTGTCTGCATTACAAAGGAGGAACGTCATCTTGAGCGGTTTCGTACCCGTGCCAAGTGTATGGCTCTTTCCCCGCAACGTAATAAATATGTCTCACAATTTCATCATATTCGCCTGATTCAAAAACACTTGCTTGAACAGGCATATGATCATCTTCATTTGAAAATTATAAACAATACAAATCTTGATAAGTCCTTGATGGATGTTCACACACATCTGCTGGACGCCATAGACTGTAGTACAAGCCCCTCTTGGAATGAAACGGAGGCGGCAGCCTTTGGTAGAGCCGATGCCACTAGACATGCCGTTGCGTCCGATGCAGACATGCATGGACGGCTAGTACCGAAGGAGGAGGCTGGTAAAAGCAAAGAGGGAAATTGCGGTTTCCTCCATCAACCCTTTGCGGATCCGAATATCAGTGGAAAACGCATGTTAGCTTTTTTACTTAAGTGGCGTAGTGAAAAGAAGAAGCGACGGGCAAATAACACTTCGTTCTATGGCAAGTTCCATCATACTTGTCACGTGGCGACGTCTTTATTTGCTCCAGCCAAAAGAGCCCGATCTGCGGAGTCTCTCACATCTTTCCGCCTGCAGTCACTCTGTGTGGCCTCTTGTTCGGGTAACACAAGTGATGAATTACTCATGAGAGCCTGGAGAAACAACGAGACGCAATGTTTTTATGTATGTGACTCCGATAAGGCCATGGCCGTGGTGGATTCTGACGGTTATGAACGACCCCGTTGGAAGTGCAGCCCATCCATATCCTCCGGAACGGCATTCCCAATACCACGTCATAAACTCGTTCAGAAGCATCCACAGGAAGCCACCCACGCGGTTTCACGGAGGGGTTGCTCCTTGGAGGCTCTCACTGCAGCGGAAGATCCCCCTGCAGCTACAGTCACAGCAACCGCCGCAGCCAGCCGATGGGGGAAGTCGTTTCGTTCCTCCAGTGCAGATGCGGCTATTGATGCGGTTGAAGGAAACAGAGCAGCGGTTCGAGGAAATAAACAAAAAAGGTTCCTACCGCGGCTAAGTTCTCCGCGGCATGCTGCTCATGGCGCCAGGGAAAATGGCGAAGAAATTAAGGAAGAAATACCACTTTGGGTTGAAAAAGAGGAAGAAATGGAAAATGGAAGTCGCTGTGAATTTCCTTCTCTGATGGGAAGCTGACGCATGGGGAATAAATTAAAAAAAGAAAAAAAGTCTTTTAAAAAAGTTTCTGCATGCGGTCGGTGTTTATGGGTCTTGTGAACAATGCAAAGCTTTTGTTGTTGTTGTTGTTGTTGTTGTTGTTTCTGGGGAGAGGGATTGGGACGAGGTTCGCAATGAAGGCGTTCTCTCTGCCGCACTCATTTCCCAGTGCCTTTTTTCCCCTTCAGCATTGTATGCCCTATTCCCACGCATGTAATAATGTGGCTCCAAGAGGTGTGCCCAGCCATTGATCTAAAGACACACGTTTTAGCCCTATTTATTTATTTATTTATTTATTTATTTATTTATTTATTTATTTATTTATTTATTTGCAGTGTTGCTATTTCATTTATATTTTGGAACAAAAGTTACATTTTCTTCATGGCCTGTGGAACCCTCTTTAGCACGTCGTGTTGTTGTTGTTGTTTTTTATAGGGGGTGAGGAGGAAGAGGAGGGGTGTCACCCTTTGGATAACGTGGGTGTTCATTTCCGTTACTGTTGTTGCCAGGAGGGCGAGATGGATGGTGTGTTGTGAGTGTGTGTGTGTGAATGAATGAATGGAAAGCTGCCAAACCGGAAAGAAACACCGCTCTCTCTCTCTCGCTCTCTCTCAACTTGTCTTCTATCTGCTCGCTCCAACGTGGTTTTATTGGGGTGGGGTGGGCAGAGAAGGATTTGGTGATTGGACACATGTGGGAAGAAGCGGATTCGTCGGCGCTGCTCTGCGCTGTGCAAAGGGGAGAGTTGGATGAAAAGTCCCCTGCAGCTCAAAAAAAGAAGCAAAATGGGAAACGCCCTTCTAATAGAGGGAAGGAATTATCACCCCAATATCAGCAGCGCAAAAGCTCTCATGTAGCGAAACAAAAACAGTGTGAAAAGGAGTTTTTGGCGCATAAACAGCAAGTGATGATAAATCTTTCCAGTAACGCAAGCGATCATAGTCCCAAGGGCGGTGTGGATCACAAGTGCCTTCCACTCATGCATCTCTTGAATACACATGATGATTATGTTACAACAAGCAGCTGTTCGGGTCGCATTGCACTCTTCCATAGTGTTATCATTCCGGAGGATCGTGGGGCTGCTGGGCCGCCAGCGTCACTGAAGAGAGGCGGCAAAGACGCATTAGGTTGGTTGGTGGTCAAGCATGACGTGCTAACGGAGCGAGAGATTGATGTTCTTGTCAGCTGCTTGTGTGACGATGTTAAGGATGGAGTTGTAACGGAGACCGCGACGACTCCGCTAGAAGGAGCGACAAGTAATAAAAAAGATGGAGAAGAAAAAGAACAGCAGAAAGAGGGCGAATTGGATGGTGTTTGGGTGCGGGAAGGGGTACTTCAGGCCTCTTCTCCACCAGTCTTTGGTATGGTCGCGTTGAAAATGGAACCGTTTGTGATGCATGTCGAGTGCCGCACGATGGAGAGTGCGAAAAGACTGTTGTCCGCTGCCGCAACGGACGCTGGTTTCCGCAACAGCGGGGTCACACCACCAGGGAAGAAAATCATGTGTGGAATCCGCCACGCCTCTGGACTAGGGCTGGACGTCCCTCTCATTATAGACGGCGTGAACTACGTCAAGGGTCAGCACGCCTATTTGCGGCGGCTTCTGCATATGGCCAATGCGAAGATGCATGGCAACGATGTGAGGCTACACCGACTGGAGGACGGGGTTGCCGCTCGTCTTGCTGCTGAAGAGGGTGCAAAAAAAGGGTTAAGGGTAAAATAAAGCATAATGAAAAGAGATTAAATATACAATATATTTACTTATTTATTCACATGTTTTTTTTTTTTTTGTATGCAGATGAGAAAGGGCTTTTAGATGTATTGAAGTGTTCTCTTCTTTCTTTCTCTCCTCTTTCTCTCTCTCTCTCTCTATGTGTGTGTGTGCGTGTTGTGTTTGTATACGTTTCTTGCATCCACTTGTCGTTATGTGCACATCCTCTTCTCTCTTTCTTGGTCCGATGAATTTTGGTTTGAGGGATTAATTTAGAACGGGAGGATAAAAAAAAAGAGAGGAGAAGAAAAGAAGAAGGAAGGAAACGGACACAAGACGTGTAATAAATATGACCTCTACGAACAATAGCGGGAGCAACAATACACCCTCGGAGGAGGCTATTGTGCAACGCTACCAACAACTTCGTCAGGAGTGTCTTTCTCTGGTCTCTCGCATTTCTGAATTAGAGAACGAGTTACACGAGCACAAACTGGTTGCCGAGGCCCTGCGACCACTGAACGGTGATCGCCGCTGTCATCGCCTTGTTGGTGGAGCCCTCATTGAGCGCACGGTGGCTGAGATTTTACCCGAGCTGGACGATAACGTAAAGGGCATTCAGGAAGCATTGGAACAACTCAATAAAATCCTTGCGGAGAAACAGGCTGTGATGGAAGACTACGCCAGAAAACACGGTGTGACTGTGGCCCAACAACACGGTCAGAACCCAGGCGGTGATACGAACGCTGAGTCAGCAAAGAAGCCAGGTGCTGCAGAACAAAGTGGTGTGCTGGTGTAAAAAGACGTTGGTTATGTCTGCGGTGGAGTTCATTTGTTTATTTGTTGTTGTTATTATTATTATTATTTTTTCAACCTTCTCCCCCTCTTCATCATTTTTTTTTTTTTTTTTGGAGGGTTGTGTGATTCAAAAAAATGTTGCAGTGTTGTTGGTGAGGGATCCATGGCCCTGGTGGATAGACATGTCTTTTCTGAAACGGAAAGAAAGAATAATAATAAAAAGAAAAAAAGGTGGAGGAGGAGAGGTGGAAAAAACAATTTTATATATTTATATATATGCTAAATTCTCGGCCTAAAACTGCGATGTTGTTTGTTTGTTTGTTGTCGTTGTTGTTTGGTGGGGTGGATAGCGGAAAAGTGGTATATAAACTAAACGTTTGCTCTCCGTGCCTGTCAGTTCGCCTTCTCTCCCTTCTTTCTTTCCCTTCTTTTCGGTTTATATATAAATATATATGCACCACGTGGCTACTGGTGGTGGTGGGGTTGTGTTGCTCTTTGTTTGTCGATTTGGTTGTTGTTGCTGTTTTCCAGTCGATGTATGAGTAGCATGCAGGAGAATGATGCTGCCACGGCGCCACCGATGGCTCTAATCCGGTGGTGGTTTGGTAAGACGGAAGAAGAGCGACGGAACTTTCTTCAGGGTTCGAACGTGTCGGAGAAGGCACGGCAGAACATTCCTTTGGTTGAGGAGTATGGACGGCAACATTGTTATTTGGTTGCCTGTGAGACAAATTTGGACATCTGCCCGATGCCATCCTTGTCGCCACTGTTGCGAAGAGGTTCGCAGAGGAGTGGTGGATATGGTGTGTGGTTGCCATGCGCAATGCATGGCGAGGGAACATATGGAGGTCGATACACCGCAGCGTCACAGCGAGAGAAACGACGAACATCGGCACATCGTCTCTTTGGGAAAGTGTGTGCACGTACGGCGATGGTCTTGCGTGACTACAGTGTGCACTATGGCCCGGTACGATCCTTGCTGTCGAATGAGGAACGGTGGTGCCATCGTGCGGCTCGCACTATTGTTGAGGCTCTGGTGGAGGCTTCTGTGGCGGCATTATACCGTCTTGGTCTCACAGACGCTTTGGAAAAGATTGAGAAGGACATGGCGCAGGATGCGGAAAATTGCTCGAGGGGACAAGCGACAGAAGACGGTAGTGTTGCACCGAAGCCCGTTGGTGTGCGCCGAGCGGAAACGCATGGTTGTTTGGGCTTATGGACGTTGTTGCTTCCAACTGCCATTGGAAAAGGGGAGACGGTTCCTTTGCTCATGCAAAACGCGACGCAGGGTAAAAAACGCTCGCGAAGCACTGATAAAGAAAACGGTTCCCAATCTCCATTGCAGCCGCAGCAGGGACGGTTGCCGTTTGACACGGAAGTGAACTGTTGGCAGCTCTTGCGAGAGCAGATGGCTTCTTCCTCTACTGACAGGTTAAGAAATGAGAGCAATGCAGACAGGGATGATGATGAGGATGATGATTTGGCTGTCATGGTTCCTAATTCAGAACCACGCATCACCATTACCGAAGCGGACATGCGATTTGGTATTGCTAAGGCATTGAAGAATCGAGGGAGACGGTCGACATGAACTCAGTGTGTGTGTGTGTGTGTGTTGGGGAACGAACCACATCATTGTTGTCGTCATTTCGATGATTCCATCACTTTCTCTCGAAACCCAATGGCATGAGTGATCTGCGATCACATTGCCAGAAGTGATTTTTATTGTATTAGAAAAAAATGGTTGTTTGCTATGGTTGCCGATTATTATCATTATTATTATTATGCTTTATTTGTATGCATTTGGTGGTGGTTGGTGTGCACCCCCTTTTTGAAGAGAAGAACAAAAAAGAAAAAGAAAAACACGTCATTGTCCAGAAGGTCCTCATATGTCAGCTGTCGCAGTAGCGGTAATGGAAACAGGGATATCGTCTGTTTGCACTATGGGCACACCGGAGTGTGACGAAGAACTTTACCTCTTCCTGCGTTGCCTGCGAGTACACCATCCGGATATCCCCGTCATTGTGGGGTGCACATCAGCCATGCTCAAAGTAGGGGAAAACACGAAGAGTAAAGCTTACGCCGGATTTTGTAATGATAGTCGCATGGTATGGATACCGTGCTTGGACCCCTACGTGCCGATCCAGCGGAGAGAAATGGAGCGGCAGCCCGGTGTGTGGTACCCCTCACGGCACACGGACTTTATGATGGAGAAGGCGAACCTCATGGAACATGCCATGATGCTTCGAGAGGAACACGGCGGGGAAAACATGGGGGCGGTATTGTTTCTGGACTGTGATGTTATTTTGTTGAATGAACTTCCGCGAATTCCTTCCGGTACGGAAGTGGCGCTCTCACCTCATCGAATTTCTCCAAGGGATGAGGCCCTTTTTGGACGCTACAATGGTGGGTTTGTGGCTGCTGCGTCTCCTGCTCCTTTGCATGAATGGCGACGTGCGACGCGGCACTCACGTTTCTTTGATCAGGCTTCCCTAGAGAATGTTGCAAAGAAATTCGCTTCCACTTTGTACGAGATTCCCCCGCAGCACAATTATGGTTACTGGCGTTTCTTTCAATCCTATCGGAAGAATCCGCTGCTGGAGGCGCGGCAGTTTTCCATGAGACGCATCGGTGCACAGGGTGAGTGGATGCTGTGCTACGAAGGGAAACCACTAGGGTCTATTCACACGCACTTTTTGGATGCAATCAATCCACGTGCCCGTGACGTTTCTGTTTTCAATGGACTCATGAAGGAATGGATTCTGAAGTGCATTCGGCCCACACCGCACGCCACCACGACTGCGCTATGCTCCGGTGCGCTGGCAGCAGTGGCGGCAGGAAACCGTCGCTACAAGGAGTGTTTTGATCTTTCCATTCTCACAGAAACACGGTAATTGAAAATTATGGCGGTGCGCCCACACGCGTGTATCCTAATATGTAGATGTATAAATGTTCGGGTGGTTGTTTTGGGGTGTGGGCTCAAACGAAAAGAGGCTGCAGCCACCTTTTTTTTTCTTCTTTTCTCCTGTTCTTACCAGCCGTAGTGAAAACACACCCCTCCAATGCGCAGCTCTGTTAGGCGTACGATGGAATTCAGCGGGAAGGGATAACCTTATTAGCCCCCCTGCCCCCTGCGAAAGGCCATTAAACATGGCCCCCGTAAATCCAAGTACGCCGTTACCTTCGCGCCCTCCCTGGAAAAAAAAACAGAGGATTAATAAACCCTGCCACCGCGTCGAGGTGGACGGCTGCGCCTTCTAAATCATCAAGGGAGATTTTATTTCTCCATTCTGGTACATCCTTGCTTTCATTACGCGTCGAATGAATTGAATTTGAAATAATAATAATAATAATAGCAAAAAGTTATCAAAAACCCGCGAAACACATGCACAGCTCGTTAAATTTATTTCTGGAGAAAAAGTGCTCCCAACAGGGGTCGAACCTGTGACCTTGGGCTTATTAGACCCACGCTCTAACCGACTGAGCTATGAGAGCCGCGTCGTCACAACAAAGTCAGCAACTAGCGATGAAGTCGCACCTTGTCGCGGTGTTGGGGCTCTGGTTGCGTGTAGGAACTCCGCTGCGGTGCGTTGCTGCGAGCACGACGGAGACCAAGGTGACTTCACCCCCCGAGAAGGTTCCACGCCATGCCCGGTGCGGGGAGAGGAGGCGGTCTGCCTGCAGACTGTCGGTCAGAACTGCACGACCGTTTCGCTGCGGCCACTCCGTTGATATCACCCGCGGCGGTGACGTTCACAAGAACCCTGGCACCGAGGAGGATGGCTGCATCACTAATATTTGGCAGCTCAACATTGCAGGCCTCTCGTCCGTAAAAATATTGCATTTGCGGCGCGATTGGAGCAGCGTCCACCTGACATCGTTCTTCTGCAGGAAATAAGTAACCGTGGTGACGTGGCGACGAAATTGTGTGGCCATAATGACCGCCTTCAGGCCTCACTGGGCGCGGTGGTGGCGTTGCCGTTCTGGTGCGCCACTCTCTACCGTGCGAGCGCCTGACGCTCCCTGGCACTGACCTCCTGGAGACCATTGCTGTCCGTGTATTTCCGCCGGGCTGTCCCAGCATTTGCGTGGCGAATCTCTACAACCCTCCCACAGCAATTGGTCAATAATCTGCATTTATCAATATCGTTTGTCGCTTGTGCCCTGCAGCGATTATCGCGGGTGACCTGAATTTACATCGTGAACTCTGGGACAGTCATATGTACCATCAAGGACTGGAGACGATAATTTCGCCGCTGTTCTAATCGAAATGGATTTCGGGCTGGCAAATTACCCGGCGCAGGCAACGCGGATCACACATCGTAATGCCTCGTCCCCTGACGTGACTGCGTATTGCGCCCTACGCATCTCCCACTGGACATTCGCCCCTTACATGGACTCGGACCACTGCTTGATATCTTACGAGGTAGAGATGGTTGATGGCACTCCACGACTAGCAAACACGCTGCCTTGACGGAAGAAAGCCACCTTTGTCCTGCGTAAAGCGGATTGACCTGCTTTTACATCGTTGTGTGAAACCCTCCTTTCCACCGCGTCCACATGGTTGGATCCTCGCGGAGGCATCTTACGAGCAGCTGAGCGCCACATCCCGCGCGGCAGCCGTGACAGCTCCAAAAAGATATGGACACACGAAATGGAACAGGCCGAGTCAGCCGCCGAAGCCGCATACAACGCACACATTGCCTCACCCGGAGACAGCCTACTTTGAGCCGAATTCATCCAAAAAGTGGTGGAATAAAATCAAGCCTTACGCCGTGACTTCGCTATGCTTCTGGAAGCCCGCGCGGAAAAACTTGGAGCCTCACCCAGCCCAAGCCGGCGATATCTCCGAGGCGTGGCGGCGCCGCACCCTCATCCCCTGGAATCGGTGGTGCTCCGCACTGAACTTCGGACCGCGTCTGTGCTCTGCCTCGGCAACAGGCAAATCTGCTTGTCCGTCATTTTGTGCGGTTTCACGTGCCATACCGCCTTATACTGCTGCTGCTGCTCGCTGCGCTCCTTTGGTTCTTGGTGGCTGGGAAATGGATCGGCCTTTCCTGCCGTATGTACTTGACGTGACCATCCGCGACTCTTCGCTCGGCTCAGCCCCTGGCCACGACAACATGTTGAATGAATTCCTGCACCGTCTCGGGCCCGTCGCGCGCAGCACAATTAGAACGATGATCCACAACCCCTTCGCAAACGGCAGCCTGCCTGGCTCCTGGAACGCGGTGGACACCATTCCCATTCCCCAAGCCCGGGAAGGATCCATGCCGCCCAGAGAGTTACAGACCTATCACGCTGCTCTCTGTGTTACTAAACCGAAAGAATGATTCACCGCCGTCTATCAGCGTTATTGCCGCACCACCCACGTCAATTTGGCTTTACACCTTCGCGTTCTACATCGGACGCGGTGACAATTGTCATCGATAGAATTAATCGTGAACTGAATGAGTTTAGCATTGTGGAGTATGAGCGCCCTGGAGGCGGCGCCCACACACAACACGCTCGTCGCCATCGCTTGTGGTCTCGATTGATTTTTCGACTGTGTTCGACACCGCTGACCATGGGAAGTTATTCGGCACGCTTGACAGACTACCGCGCCTTGGCCACGAACGAAACGCTGGCTGCACAACTACCTGCGGGGCCGCTATGTTGGGGTATGCACTCGCGAACAGCACTCCCGGAAACAACTCGCCTCAGCTGGAGTACCGCAAGGCGGCGTCCCGGGACCCCAACTCTTCCTCTGCTGTGTGGATGGTCTGCTGCGCCGCCTGGAGAACATCTATTCTGCCTCCGCATTCATGTACGCTGACGAACACGCACTTGTTGCCTTAGGTGCGGACATCCATGCCTGTGCTGCGGCAATGCGACCGCTCTTGTCTCTTGTGGCCACATGGGCTGCCGAGCACAGCCTAAAAATCAACGTCGCTAAGAGCGAAGCTGCTCTATTCTACATCTCTTCACACACACACGGTCTGACGAGGACATGGTCGATCTCCATCTTGTTAGCGGGAACCTACGTATTCAGTCACGCCCTGTGCGCTTGCTGGGCAACACGTTCGATCAACTTCTCAATTGTGTTACGCATGCTTCCACCGGTTCAAAGAGGACCATGCCACGCCGCTATCAGCTGCGTCTGGTCGCAGAGGCGGGCGCGTCCCATCACACCATGCGATCCTTTTTGATTGGATACGTTCATAGTGTGCTATTTCATAATGGCGAGGCAATTGTCCCGTGACTCGCCCCCACTTACCTCCACAATATGGAGGTACGGTACCGCGACGGTAGCAAAACATTCTTGGCCTGAGCGCATCTACGGAAGACACATCTGTCTATTTGGAAGCCAATATTCTTCCGCTCCGTAAGATATTTTGGCGTCGTGCACTCACACAATACGAACGCTATATAAGCCTCCATGATCACGAGGATTTGCGCTCCCTTATCTACACGGAACCTGTGCCGCTGTCCATGCATAGGAAAGCGGCGACATCAATACCGCTCCCGAGAGATGCTGCTATTGATGGACTGCTACGCGTCTGTGGCACTATTGGGATACCACACAACCGCAATCATACTATTCCCATTACCCAACATCGAATTATTCCCTGGGACGCCGTGGGCTGCAACAAAGTGAGATTTTATCGGCCACGCTTTGCCAACGACGCCTCTGACGATGTCAGGCGCACGGCTTTTAATTCAATTTACTTTTTCTAAGGAGATTATGATTTTGAATTATGGGCAGACGGTTCTTCATCCCTCGCTGGACTCGCATCTGGATCCGCTGCACCATTATACGGTCCCACAAAGACAAATGGTCTCTCTGTGGAGGTCCATCGTGCAGCAGCCGGCATACTCGCATGCTCATAGAGAGCAGAGTGCCTTGCCACTGAAAATTGGCTTTAGACATCTCATACCTCCTCGTCTGGGACCATCCCGATCGTCCACACAAACCCCGGTGTCAACTGACTCCCTGTCGGCAATTGAGGCACTCCGCGCTGCCCCACTGGCCGTGCGTGACTGCGTTGCTGAGTAAATTTGGATTATGCTGCTTTCTTTGGTGAAGCGAGGCCACCCTGCAGACTTTATATTTTCCCCATCGCACTGCGGTATCCCACGCAATGAGGCCGCTGACGAAGAAGCCACGATTGCACGATCCTTCCGGCAATGAGGCGTCCCGATCTGGCACGTGGAATTCCTTACCGCCGTCAAGAGGTTATACTGGAAGGATGCCCAGGAGGAAGTCGCACTCACCGCACGCCAGTCGCTCTTCGGTGTGGCAAGGGCTGTCTTCCTGGTGTGCAGGCAGACATCGGGCATCGAATCACGACTTTGTGCGCAGATACAATGCGACTCCCGCCCACTCCTCGGCAGACCGGCACGCGCCCTGCAGATCACAAGCAACCCATTATGTCGGTGGTGCCGTCCCTTCCTCGCTGAAGAGGCAGGACCGCCCCGACCTCCTCCGGAACCTCCACCTGGCGTGTCCACGGCAACTCCTCGTAGAATGACGAGCGGCAAATCAACGTCTTCCCGCCCAAGCTGCAGCAGCGTCTTCTCGTCCGTCCACAATATGAAGGCACACGCCCGACGCACGAACCCCGGCACTCCAATCGTTGCAGAAGGCCTCACACGTGGATTCTGCGACAGCTCCGCGGTCTCCTCAAGAAGCACCTCACGCGCAGGTCAATACCGAAAATGTCACGCGTATCAACGGGCAAAAATCGGACAACGCACCTCTGCAAGCCCCAATGACAGCCGTAGCCCTTCAGCCACTCCTCTGCTGCAACCCCACCAGCCGCTGAGCCCCGACAATACACGGGAGGCCCTGCCGCGCACGCTGTGGAAAAATGTTTTCCTTTTACCACTGGGCGTTGGAACACCTGGAGAAAATCCATGTCGCATGAGAGCGTTATTCGGAAAGGGGAACCGGCCACGTTTTTTTGAACGGCGCTCGGGCGATCAATGAATAGCGACCGTGTTTCCCAACGAAAAAAAAAATTGTGGTTGGCGTGCGGGCTACTGGATCCATTTGAAAATACATGAGGAAAGAAGAAAAAGCGGCGTGGACGCCATTGCCGGGGAATTCAATGCTCGACACGGCAATTGGTGCACAGGAGTTGCCGCTCCACAAGGTCACACAGCCAAAATACTGAGCGTGCAGGACGAGTACATATTGGATTGGTGCGCCTCGAGGGGGTTTCTCCCCTCCAATTTAGGATTGCCGCCAACAGCCTTCAACACTGATGGCACAGCTATAGTTCTCGTACTTTTTGCGCCCCAATATCGACTCATCTAACATAAGGTGATGCCGGATGTTCCGCGGAAAGGCGATCGGATGTTGGCACTCATAGATTCCAGCATCAAGGAGCGCTCTCTGCCACGGCGTCCCATATCCATCTGCTTCTCTAGAGTAACGGACGCCCATATTTGATCTGCGTGTGATGGCGTCACGGAGAGCCGGGCCGAGGCAGGCTTCTTGGAGCGGGCACTCAGATACTCACTCCATTCTAAACCGCTGGCCTCAGCACGGCCGCGGTCGTGCCCCAATGCCCCAAAGGGGAAACGAGAGACGATGGCATTTGGGAACACTACGGCGAGGCCATTGCGGCTCCACCCCTCATCGATCACAGAACTTTGGGACGGCCTGTGAGCTTTATCTACGACATGACGGAAGGCGGCGTTATTCAACGCGGCGTGCTCCACCAAGGCTGTCTCGGCCGACGCTCTGAGTGTGCTGCTGCCGGTATGCGGTCCTCACAGCGTACCGGCAGTCACGGTGTGGGAAGTGCGGTGGGCCCTGCAACAACTCCGGCCAACGTCGGCGCCCGAAAATGACGGCATTTTTTTGTCTCCCACAGACGTTTGGCAATGTCCTTGAACCACGCCTGACAAGGACATACAAGAAGGTTCTCTGGGACCTTACAAACGTTCCGGCATTCTGGAAGCGCTGCACTTCGATTTTGCTAATTAAGCCTGGAAAGGCACCGGATGCAGCCAAAAATGACCGTCCGGTCCGCATCACCTCATCACTCCCCAGTGTCTGTGGACGGGCGGTTCTGGAAGGTGCGCTTCTGGCTACGCACGGCCCGATGTGTGACGCACAATATGGCTTTCTTTGTTGCCGCACGACGGTGGAAGCAAGAACAACGAGGATCCTTGTCCCGGCGCGTCTCGGCAGGGAGACCCCTGAACGCCGGCGAGAAATTGGGTGCAAGAATCATCCGAGCAGGAGCAGCAAAGGATGTCGGGAGAGCATACCGGCCCTCCTAGGCTTTACCGACGCCTTTTGCAAGGCCTCACACCGTCACATTATGGATGGTACACTGTCCTTGGGTGTCTCGACGTAACAGCAGAGGTTTATGCTTGCCTGGCTGACAGATAGGCGTGGGCGCACCTTCCGTACGGGATGTTACTCTGTCTGGGCACTGCTACCGTGCGGTGCTCCTCAAGGGTCTGTTCTTGGACCGTGGCCATTCGAAGTATTTCTCGATGGCCCAACACGTAGCTTTCAACAGGCGCATTTACCGGCAGCCATTGCCCCCCCGATTGTGCACCTTCCGATCATCGATCACAGAGACTTGCGGCAAAAGATGATCTGTTGAATTCTGTCCTTGCGTCGCCGGACATCCTCCTCGAAAGTGGTGTGGCGATGCAACCGCTCTTTAATGCCATCTCGGAGTGGACAAGAGCCAAGGGTCTTCCACTCTCGGACAGGACCTCCTTTATGGCGATACGCATTGCAGGGCACCACAAAGCTCCTGTACTGGGGTTCTTCAGAATTAACGGACGACGGTACCCCTGCGAGAGGTAATCCCATAAGATCCTGGGGGTTACGTTGGACGCCCTCACCAGTTTCGAGGGGGATGTCCGGCGCCGCAAGGACAGAATTCAACAGATCATCTTTTGCCGTAAGTCTCTGTGTGGAAGACGACACCCCACACGGGTGCGGTCTTACGCATGGACGGCAGGACAGATTCTCTTGTGTGGTTGTGAGGTCCGCACACTTTCCCACGCACACACCCTCACTGTTGTCACAGTTGTTGCAAGGCTGGACCTCAGTCATCAAGGCGGTTGCGGGACTACCCAGGAATGCGGGAACTACCGACACCCATCTGGACAGCGTCTTCTCCACACTGGAGGTCTGCGTGCAAGTAAGAATCCTGAGGGCCGTAGCAATTTGGACCTCTTTGCCGGAACATTGGTGGACCCAATATTACGAGCCTCTATCCTCTGCAACTTTGTGCCGGACCTTCGCCTGCTGGTGTATCTTCTTTCCTCCTACCTGTACGAATTGACCGCGTCACTTTTTACCTCTTGGCCGTACGAACGACATCGACGGATGCGGCGGAGCCGTTGGGACTCATTACGGCACGAACTGCCCACTGTCACATGCTGCTTTCTGAACACAACATCGTCATTGAAGGATGGCCGGATGGCGGTGTCTCGGAGGAGAGGAAAGGGGGGTTGGTTTCCTCTTTCACAACGGTGTACAGTTCATAAATGCTCCTTGGCCTGTGCTTGTTCGTCACACGCCCACGTCAAAGGATGCGTGCACCTACTCTGTGGAGATTGACGCTGGTCTCGTCTTGCTGAAGAGGGTTATTCAGTGCCTCCACGAGCTTGGAGGACGCAACGCACTGGTCCTACTGCGCACGGACGGCTTATCTTCGCCACAACACGTAGTCATTTGCCCGATCCTATGCGATGTCATCCCGGGCCGCTTGTGGTCCATCCGCGCCGACACCACTTTCTTCTCAACAAGGGATTTTCTTTCTTTTTCTACTTTTACCTACAATTCTACCTACACGATGCCATCTGAGTGCCGAAGAGGTGGTCGAGCAACGACAAAAGTTTCCTGCTATGAAGCAACTGCCATTGAGAAAACTTTCCGAGGCGAAGTTCCTGTTCAATGCCCAGCCGTTGACGCACAGCCAAGGTGCCTGGACATTCTAGAAGCAGATGTTGCAAGGTTTCCTGCGGGCCGATTGGCGTGCTTGTGGAAGCTGGCTGATCCTGCGGCAGCAGAGATCGCCTCCTGGCACTGCTGTTTCGATGCCGTGTGGCGTCTGGGTTGTGTGCGCAGCGACTTCTGTGCTGTGCGGTGCTTCTCCGTGTGGGGAAAACCATGTCACAGAAATCACATTTGAGCTCGGGAAGCGGTGGGGGATGTTCCGGATGAAGTGACCGACAGTGACTGACGAGGCCCGAGAATCCCGTCAATGTAGAATCGCAGTGCGGACATTTCTCCTTCCGACGGCGTGTGAGGGTCCGTCTCCTTACTGGAGAGACGTCTTCCTCCCTCGCCGACGGGGGAACAGTGTCCGTCCCCGGTGCAGTTGGATCGTTGTTAGAGCGCATATATGCAGACTGTTCCGGTGAGATGTTGCAGAATCGGCATTGGTTCGTGCAATCTCTCACGGCCCAGTATAGTCGGCCCCAGAGCTCAGATTCCCCGCACATTGCCCTTGCGAGGTGAACAGTTCCTGACGGTGTAG
>NW_001849547.1:232017-240125 GCF_000209065.1 Trypanosoma cruzi
GAACTAGATGAGAGTGAAGAACCTGAAGTAAATGTAGCGGCAGACTCGTTGTTGTTCTGCGGCTCAGAAATACAAGAGATAAGAGAGGTGGAAGAAACTAAGCTAGACGTAGCGGCAGACTCGTTGGTGTTCTGCGGCTCGGAGCTAGAAGTAGAAGAAAATGAAGTAAATGAGGCAGCAGACTCGCTGTTGTTCTGCTGCCCAAAAAGAAAGGAAGCATTAATGTTCAAGGATGCACTCTGTCTGTTGATGCCTTTGGAAAACCTAACTGCCTTGTGAGAGGGGTGAAATGGAAGAAAGATGCGATTGAGAGCATTCGCTGCTCTCCTTGCTGTTTTATAAGTGTGTTGACCATCTCCTAGTAAAATTGATGTGGGAGATGGAAGTGATGCCTTTTTTCGTCCGGAAATGTATTTCCATGCGAGTGGCTCGCCTGGATTTAACTTGCTGATGCGACGTAGATACGTGTTGCGCAAGCGCTCTCGGAGTAGGAGGAAGAATTGACTCCTTGTCCGTTGCATTTCTGCCTCACGGTCGGGCGTCGGTAACTGTAGATAGCGGGCCTTGCTGTCCGTAGCAATCCGCTCTGCCTCCATGAGAGTGTCGTCCCAAAGCCTGGGACCGTCCTTTTGCATGCCGCGGGGGCAATGCCGTCGATACGAAGTTATAAGCGCTCTCGTGAAAGCTTTGATGCCGGTGGACTGCTTTTTATAGTCGTATGCCGGAAGTTGTGCGTCGAAGTCCTTGATGAATAAATCCCACTTGCACTTCCCCCAACTGTAGAAAAACTTAGGTGCCGAAGGGGGTGCCGAAGGTATGGTATCCTTAAATGCCTGATGCAGCGTAAATGTCAGCATATAATGATCACTAGGCGGCGACACAGAAGCTGACCAATCTGACACAGTCAAATGCTTTTACAATGTCAGATCGATACAGGATCGTTCTCTTGTGCCACGGGCATACGTGATCTCACCAGGGGTGTTAACCAAGGTGAGTCCCGCATCCGTGCACAGTTGTAAAAATTCTGCAGCAACCTCGCTTGGAGAAGTCTCCAAGAATGGCTCCCACTGTGGGTGATGCATGTGGAAATCCCCGCACAGCAGGAGCGGCGACGAGGCTGGAAGGCAGTTTACTAACCGCCTGAAGGATTGCGTTACTTGCAGTGGTGGTCTCATATAGGCACTCGCTACAATAAGATCACGGTTCTGGTCCAGAGCAACCTGGACCACCACCACTTCAAGGCTGGTGTCATGCTGGGGGATGGCGAGAGGTATACGCTTGGAGCGGAGATTTTTCCGCACCAGCACCGCCACACCGCCTCCCTTGCCGATGCGCGACTGTGCATAGAGCACATAATCTCCAGTGTGCATGCTGGCGATCTGCTCTGACGACTTCCAAGTCTCCTGAATGGCTATTATGTCTGCTCCTTGCGCCATTAATGTTGCGAGTTTTGACGGCGTGAGGCAAGAAACGTTCATCTGGAGTACTGCTATGGGGCCTGGGTTCTGCTCAATTGTCTCCGCTTAGCAGTAGCTTTTGTCGTTGCGCGTCACATACGGCACGCAAACGGTATGTATAGCGCTGATAAGCGCCGATGGAATTCAGCAGCGGATAGAAATACCGCTCCGCGGGCAGCCACGTAAATGGCTCCATCTGGTGCCCTTCCGACCCGTTCGTGCGGCGCCTCCTGCCTCTCCGCGTGCAGCGGATGGGCAGCAGGCGCTTAGCTTCCTCTCTAGCAAAGAGTACTAGACCCTGGCACCACGTTGAGGTGGCCGGCTGAGCCAGGATTACCGTAGTTCATCTGCCGCGACTTTATTTGGACTAGGAGTGGGAGATGTTGGCGTTTGGGTTGCAGGGCGATGCTCTACGTGGGGAACGGTGAGACATGGAGGTGCCTCCACTGCGGCAACAGCACACGGCCCTTCACTGCGGCACGGCGGCTCACGTGTTGCTTTTTCCAGCAACTCCCTAGCATTAATAATCAAGGCGGCAGGGTTATGGGGCAATTCGAGTACTGTGCTTGAAACAGTGATGAAACACTGCCACTTTTTTTTGAGGGTTCACGCGGAAGAAGAGGACAATAACTTAGTAATGGCAACATATTTTATACGTTTTTTCTTTTGCATTCCCACTCTGTTGTGAATTTTGGTCACAGTGGTATCTGCCAGTGGAGGGATGTAATTTTTTTACAAGTACACGAAAAAAGAACATGGTGTTGTTTGCTCGAGTTTCTTTTGTGCCACTGCCGTCCTATGGGCTGCCACAACCAATGGCTGTGTGTATGTTGCTGCGTGGCGCTTGTGGGTGCGCGGTGGTGGTTGAGGGGAGGGCGCGCTCGTCATTCTTGTTAACCCTAATGTTGTTGTCTTTTGCTCTCTCCAACACTGTGCTGGGTGGATGACATCCACTCGCCGTCGTTGCGGTGGTCCTCGCGCATGTGGTGTGCGTCGCACACTGTGCCGTCACACTGTGTGGGTGAGTTTCTTGTTGTGGCTGCGAGTCATGCCTGTGACTATTGTCTTCATTTCTTTTATTCTCTTTTGATTGGTGCTCAGTGTTCAGCTTTAGCTCAATACAAATAAAAAAACAAGGGAAGCAATGCCTGGAATTCAAGCATCTGCTGTGCCGCAGGGAGATGGTAGGAGAGCGATGCTGGAGACCCATAGCGACATGGATCAGCCTTTTGCGACCCACAGAGGAGTAAAGAACGACCGCAGCGGGATCTTGACGGCCCGGTGGAAGGTGCACTGCTAGACGGGGACACCCTCGGCACCAAAATGAAGCTCAATTTTCTCATTCGGAATTATGTTGGCTTCAGGGCAGCCGTTGATCAAGACCATGATGTGGCGATGGAGGAGTTTGTTTGGAGGCCCGAAGCTTACGTCCATGACCACCAGCTTCTTGAATAATTTTTCAATTCAGAAGATTCTCGGCATTTAATAGATGAGAATAAGCTTTTGGACGGGGGCGTGGTTCCTCTTGAACATTGGAGTGACATTGAAAGGAAGGATACGGTCAGTCCTTCTTAAAGGGAAAACCAAATTGATTTCTAACTCAGATACGGAAAGAAGAAAGGGCAGGGCGGGACCAGCAAAAAGGATGTGCCATTTTCACCAGGATCGAAGATGTACTGTTTAAAGGAAGGGTTTGCGTGGATAAAATGAGGCTGAACGACTTTCTTGCGACCCTGGCTCAGCCGGCCACCTCAACGTGGTGCCAGGGTCTAGTACTCTTACTAGAGAGGAAGCTAAGCGCCTGCTGTTCATGCTTCAAACCAGATGAGTAGTTGTTACTTAGTTTTACGGGCCGGAAGGGCAGATGTTGGAGCCATTCTATAATGGCTGCCCGCGGAGTAAGGTTATCTTTGCTAATGAATTCCTTCGTACGCTTACCAGAGCTGCACAATTGAGGTGTAGTTACTACGACTGGTAAGAGGAGAAAAAAAAACAAGAGAGCGGCGACGGCAACGGTGCAGCGCGGGACGCCAATTGGGATGTCTTACTGGAGGCGTTTTTCAAGGACCCCACGAAGTATATTTGCGATGCGGGAGTATTGGGCGAAATACAGGCATCAGGTCGTTATGTGAAGATGGAGACGACTGTGAGGGATGAAATGGATATGGAAGAGGATGTACACAAGCTTTACAAAAGTGGTGTGGACAATCTACTGAAGTGGTTGGTGGCTGCTGCGGAGGTAAAGGCAAATGTTCATGACGTCGCTAAAGGGTTTTTGGATGCAGCCCTTCAGGAAGCGAGGAACCCAACGACGACGATTGCAGCGATGAAAGTGGAGGGGTTTTACGATTCTGTGCACAATGCGAGGCGGAGCCATGCGGTGGAAGTACCTGACGGCGTGGAGCGAAAGAAAACGGGGACGGGAATGGAGGTGCATGAGGGGAGGCCAGAACAGTCATGGTCGTACAGGGAAGCTGGCGACGCTATCGAAGAGAATGACGCTGTGCGGCAATTCGGTGCGGCACCTCCCGTGTTGATGGTGCTCGCCTCGGAGAAGGGATGGCCGTACTCGTGAAATACGATACAGGATCTTCCTAAGGACGTTTTTGTAAACTGTGAGGTGGAGCGAGTGTGGCAGATCGTCCTTGGCGATCTAACCGAGTGGTTCAGCAATTTTGATTTGACTCTCAATCCTTCGCCTCATCCGCGTGTGTTGATTGGGACGCCCGGGATCGGGAAGTCGATGGCTGCCGGCTCGTACCTCCTCTACCAGCTGCTGCACTGCGACGTCGAGAAACTCCAAGTGGTTGTCTACAGTTTTGGTGGAAGTACGACGTACGTGTTTGAAAAGACCGTCAAAACGGTGACAAGATACGTGGGTAGAGGAGCATCCACGGACGTTTTGTGGGATTGTGGGATTGTGTGATGAAAGGGCATATTATCTACTGTGTGACAGAGAAAGGGACACCGCCAGCGAAATATTTTGTGCGTTATGGTAGATGGGTCATGGTTGTGGTGTCATCGTCAAACGTGCGCAACTATCGTAAATGGATTAGGCAATCAAACGCCGAGCGAATCATCGTGAATTGTCCCGACGGGATGGATGTGAAGGCGATGTGTGCGTGGACGAAGCGCGGTGGGATTAGAGATGATCAAGCGGAATGCTGGAAGATGGTCAAAAAACGCATGGATAACGTGGGGCCGATTCCACGTTACATCGTTGATGCGAATGAGTTCATTGCACACGGTGCTGCCATTGAGGATGCCTTGGATGGGATCAAGTCTCGGGATGGTGAAAAGCACTTCTTACATCGGGGAGTGAGACTGTGGTATTCTGAGAATCCGTCTCAAAAGCTCGTGGGTGTTGTACGAGCAAGAGAAGTCGGTGCTAAGGTATTTCTCAACGCACCGATATCTTTTTGCCTCGGGCGTCGAATACCGCACTATTTTGGCAAGCGTGATGAGTGAGAAAGATAATTTTTTTTTGTTGCTAGTACTGGGGACGAGGGAAACTATTTTGTCCGAAGGTACGGGAAGGTTTGGCTTGCGCGCGTTTAAGTTTGGGGGAGTCTTTCGGTGCATTAGTAGAGGAACCCAAGAAGCCGAGGCCACCAGCACGTCGTGGAGGACGGTACGCAGTGCTGGAGTCGAATACTGAAGGGCACCCCACCGAGTTATATGTGGATTGATCGGAATGGAATACCATACAAATAATAATATAAAGTACGGGGTGCTGTACACACCGGAGACAAAGAACTTTCCGCTGGTGGACGGCTTTTTTTCTTTATGGAGTCGGATCTAATGACGCTGGTTGGGCTGCGGATGACTACGGCGGGTGAGCACCACGCCACAGCCAGCACTGTGGGGCTGTTCACTGAGTGCCTGGCGGCTTATTTTAATGGTTGGGAGGAATCATCCCGACAACTGTCGTGGGAGATTATTTATGTGCAGCACGCAGACAGCACGGCGATAAATGGCTGGCGGAGACGTGGTGTTGTGAATCCCAAGAGTGTGGGCAATGATGAAAGCCGTGAAATAGCGGCGTTTTGGAAGGAAAAGGCGCGCCAGTACCAAGTGTCAATATCGTACAGAGACTTTGGAGGAGAAGAAGCTCACCGAACTGTGGAAGGACCACCGAAACAGAAAAATAAATTAGGGAGGGAAAGGAGCAGCTGTGACTTCTGGTAAAAAAATTATTGTGGGAGTTATATATTTTTTGATACTTGTGTGTGTGTGTGCGCGAGGGATAATTGGAGAATTGCCCCGCTATGAGGGAATCATTGTGGCTGGCGGTTTCACGGTGTTACTGCATTGTCCATTTCCTTTTATTGTGTTTTAAGGCTCATCAATAACAGAAGCATTTTTAAGGGATGGACGACGAATAAGTTCTATTGAGGAAATGGTGCGCTCCGCGTGACCGCATGGAGTGAGGCGCCGCGTCATGGGTGGATGAGGAATCACCTCCGTGTGTGGCTCTTTGGGTGATTGCGCGCTGTGCGTTGTGTGTTGGCTGCGGGCTGTGGCCGTATCCCGTTGGCGGACTGACGGCATTGCTATGGTGCGTGCGTGTGCGTGAGGGCCGGTGTGGAGTTGCCGGCCAGGTTGAGGGCCGTGGCGGTGCTTTTCCCGCTTGTCGTTTGTTTCTTTTGTGTGTTGTGCTGCTTCTTGCTTTTTTCCCCTCTCACCCTTTTTTCCTGTGTTCCTGCGTGGAGTGGCCGCATACTCACGGGCCCTGTTAATCGTGAGTGCGTCCTGACGGCATCCATTTATTTTTGTCTGTCTGTCATTCCCCGTTGGGTGTGAAGCGTGTTGCACCGCGTGAGGGCTGGCCCGCACACACCGACGGCCAACCGTGACTTGCCGTGTTGTTGCTCTTTTCTGTGAGCGATGGTCCTCCGCGCTGTTCCTTCCGGATTGTCTTTTTTCCCGCTCTCTGCGTGTGTGTTCTGCTCTGCTCCTCACTGACTTTTTTGGCTTATTGCCACTGTTGCTTCTGTACTTTCCACTTATTGAACACAGTCACGCTAGGAAAGAAGGCAAACAAGCGCTAATCGCTACTGTGAAATTCGAAGGCACTGAAAGGACTAACAACACACACACCGCCCACACACACATATTTATATGCTCTCACGTGTTGCTGCAGTGAAGGCACCCCGCACACACAACCGTCGCCGCGTGACCGGATCCAGCGGAAGGAGGAGGGAAGGAGGAGAGAGTGAGCCGCAGAGGCCCAACATGTCCCGGCGTGTGTTTACTTCCGCGATGCTGCTCCTCCTTTTCGTGCTGAAGTACTGTGGGATTGGTGAAGGTGCTTCTGCTGCGGGGAGTAATGTAAGGGGTACAGTTGATGCATTGATGGGTATTGAATGGGAACAGGTTGACAACTGGGAGGATGTTTCTGACGCTGGCGGTAGGTATGACTCGCCTCTTGCCCTGGCCCAGCCGGCCACCTCAACGTGGTGCCAGGGTCTAGTACTCTTTGCAAGAGAGGAAGCTAAGCGCCTGCTGCCCATCCGCTGCACGCGGAGAGGCAGGAGGCGCCGCACAAACGGGTCGGAAGGGCACCAGATGGAGCCATTTACGTGGCTGCCCGCGGAGCGGTATTTCTATCCGCTGCTGAATTCCATCGGCGCTTATCAGCGCTATACATACCGTTTGCGTGCCGTATGTGACGCGCAACGACAAAAGCTACTGCTAAGCGGAGACGTTGAGCAGAACCCAGGCCCCATAGCAGTACTCCAGATGAACGTTTCTTGCCTCACGCCGTCAAAACTCGCAACATTAATGGCGCAAGGAGCAGACATAATAGCCATTCAGGAGACTTGGAAGTCGTCAGAGCAGATCGCCAGCATGCACACTGGAGATTATGTGCTCTATGCACAGTCGCGCATCGGCAAGGGAGGCGGTGTGGCGGTGCTGGTGCGGAAAACTCTCCGCTCCAAGCGTATACCTCTCACCATCCCCCAGCATGACACCAGCCTTGAAGTGGTGGTGGTCCAGGTTGCTCTGGACCAGAACCGTGATCTTATTGTAGCGAGTGCCTATATGAGACCACCACCGCAAGTAACGCAATCCTTCAGGCGGTTAGTAAACTGCCTTCCAGCCTCGTCGCCGCTCCTGCTGTGCGGGGATTTCCACATGCATCACCCACAGTGGGAGCCATTCTTGGAGACTTCTCCAAGCGAGGTTGCTGCAGAATTTTTAGAACTGTGCACGGATGCGGGACTCACCTTGGTTAACACCCCTGGTGAGATCACGTATGCCCGTGGCACAAGAGAACGATCCTGTATCGATCTGACATTGTAAAAGCATTTGACTGTGTCAGATTGGTCAGCTTCTGTGTCGCCGCCTAGTGATCATTATATGCTGACATTTACGCTGCATCAGGCATTTAAGGATACCATACCTTCGGCACCCCCTTCGGCACCTAAGTTTTTCTACAGTTGGGGGAAGTGCAAGTGGGATTTATTCATCAAGGACTTCGACGCACAACTTCCGGCATACGACTATAAAAAGCAGTCCACCGGCATTAAGGCTTTCACGAGAGCGCTTATAACTTCGTATCGACGACACTGCCCCCGCGGCATGCACAAGGACGGTCCCAGGCTTTGGGACGACACTCTCATGGAGGCAGAGCGGATGCTACCGACA
>NW_001849547.1:240225-290361 GCF_000209065.1 Trypanosoma cruzi
AAATGGTACTGAAGAGATTGCTTTGGGTGTGGACGCCGCATCCCCACCAGTATGCATATCGTAGCATGCGTACCACGACGATGCAGCTGGCACACCTGATACACGAAGTGGAGCATAATAGAAATCACTATTTCCAAGTGAGTCTTCCCAAGAAGAGCGGTATTGGCAATCAACTCCACTACAGACCCCATCGGACCCTGCTAGTGCTGGTTGATTTCAGCAAGGCCTTTGACTCCATAGATCATCGAGTCCTCAGTCGCTTGCTGGCTAATATTCCGGGGGTGAATTGTAGAAGGTGGCTTAGAAACTTTCTATGTGGACGCTACGCGAAGACACGAGTTGGCCACAGACACAGCGATCGGCGTCCCATGCTGCGAGGAGTTCCTCAGGGGTCCGTGCTGGGACCGTATTTGTTCTCCCTTTACGTACACCCACTTCTCAATCTGCTGAACAGCTTTGCGGGTGTCACAGCAGACATGTATGCGGACGACCTCTCTATTATCGTTAAGGGGCAGTCCCGGGAAGACGCCATTCCCACTGCCAACATGGTTCTTGAAAAGCTGCATGCGTGGAGTCAGGAAAATGGCCTGGCCATTAACCCGTCAATGTGTGAAGCTGCTTGGTTCACACTATCCACGCACACGGAGTCAGATTATGATCGTGAAGGAAAGTGGCCCCTGGTAGTGGCTGGATGTCAAATCCCAGTCATGACCATGGGGGCATCGCGAACTACGAAGCTTCTCGGCATGGATCTCGATCCACGACTGACGCTAAATGTGGCGGCCACCAAGCAATGCGCTGCCACTTCGCAACGGATATCGCAGCTACGCTGCATAGCGCACAAAGAGGCGGGACCATCTCCACATGACCTACGCACGTTCGTCATTGGATACGGTGCTTCCAAATTACGCTATGGCAGTGAGCTCATATGGGCAGTAGCGACGGATTCAGCGAAGAATGAGATGCAGAAGACGTACGCAACTCTGGCACGCATTGTCAGCGGAGTTCCGAGCACTGTCGACCCGGAATCCGCGCTACTGGAGGCTAATATGCCGCCGCTCCATGTCCTTTGCCTGCGCGCGGCTCTCAATATTTGAGAACACACGCGCATGTCAGACGGACTGGATGCGGAGACCCCCGCCTGAGCCACCACCTCGCGCTGGTTTCCGCATCTCGCCATTATCTCGGGACGAGCTATATGCCTTCGTAGACGCATACACAAAGGACTATGGCATCACCGAGAGCTCACCACGCGAAGAGCGGTTCTTTCGCAGCTCCATTCCTCCCTGGTTTGCGGCCTCCGCACACCGGGCCACCATCGGTGTGGAACTTCCGATAGACCACTCAATCACTGACGAAGAAGAGCTGATAAGGGAAAATCGCAGAGTCAGCGAAGAGGCTCTGGCGCTGCACAGCCATCGTTCGTAGATACTTGCGACCGATGGCGGTGTCGACGTTCCCAATTCAGCAGGGGTTGGAATACTGCTTTCATCCCTCAACTCATCGGAGATAATAGAAAAGGCCAGTATAAACTGCGGCGCACGCCCATGCAGCTACAGGACGGAATCCCGTGCGCTGCTTCTAACCCTAGAGAAGCTGATTGCCCCTCGTATCCGCCACAGGCGTAAAACCCTGCTTGTGGTTACGGACAGTCAGTCTCTTCTAGCGGCTCTAAACAAGGGCCCGCTCAGTCAGACCGACTGGACGGAGGATCGGATCTGGCAGCGTCTCCTAACACTGGCGTGTGCTGGCTGGTCCGTGCACCTGCAGTTTTGTTACGGACATTGCGGAGTACATGCTAACGAGCTTGCAGATCAGTATGCGACGCAGACTATGGCAACCGGACAATACACGGAGCAAGGAATCGCACCTTTGTGGCATACGGACCTGCTGACATTTTTTACCACCCAGCTCACCAACAAGTGGCGTAGTACCATTCGTCAAGACACTCATCGCTACTTGCTTTGCGGCACAAGGCCATCAGATCTCAGCGGTAAGGACCTGACAACTCAGGAAGTTCTACACCGTCAGGAACTGGTTCACCTCGCAAGGGCAATGTGCGGGGAATCTGAGGTCTGGGGCCGACTATACTGGGCCGTGAGAGATTGCACGAACCAATGCCGATTCTGCAACATCTCACCGGAACAGTCTGCATATATGCGCTCTAACAACGATCCAACTGCACCGGGGACGGACACTGTTCCCCCGTCGGCGAGGGAGGAAGACGTCTCTCCAGTAAGCAGACGGACCCTCACACGCCGTCGGAAGGAGAAATGTCCGCACTGCGATTCTACATTGACGGGATTCTCGGGTCTCGTCAGTCACTGTCGGTCATTTCATCCGGAACATCCTCCACCGCTTCCCGAGCTCAAATGTGATTTCTGTGACATGGTTTTCCCCACACGGAGAAGCACCGCACAGCACAGAAGTCGCTGCGCACACAACCCAGACGCCACACGGCATCGAAACAGCAGTGCCAGGAGGCGATCTCTGCTGCCGCAGGATCAGCCAGCTTCCACAAGCACGCCAATCGGCCCGCAGGAAACCTTGCACCATCTGCTTCTAGAATGTCCAGGCACCTTGGCTGTGCGTCAACGGCTGGGCATTGAACAGGAACTTCGCCTCGGAAAGTTTTCTCAATGGCAGTTGCTTCATAGCAGGAAACTTTTGTCGTTGCTCGACCACCTCTTCGGCACTCAGATGGCATTGTATAGCTAGACGCGCTGGTAAGAGTAGAAAAAAAAAAACTCGCCTCTTGGTCCCAGTTTTGTTGAGGTGCAGGGTCATGTATTTGCTATTGCTGAATTCCATTGCAGGGATGGAGGCGACTACAGCGACGTCAGCTTCACTGGGATTGCGTCAAAGTACCTTGATTTAAGTGGTGTTGGTGGTCCAACGGAGATCTCGGCGGCAAACTTTGCCGCAGATCTTCTAAAGGAAGGGTCTGAGGGCGTCAGCACCAGAAACGGTACAACGCGACCAACGACACTTGTAACTGAGGACAGCGTCTAAATGTTTTTGGGAAACTACAGCCGTACAGAGCAGCAGATTAAAGGTAAGAATGAGCGGGGCCTTTTACTCGTGAAGGGAACTCTCTCTGAAGTTGACGGAAAGAAGAAAATCTGATGGAATGAGACACATGCAGTGAGCGTTAAAGCCTAGGAGAATCTTACTTATTGGCCGGGTTGGTGGGTGACGGAGGCTCGGGCGCTGTGCGAATGACTCTTTCTTGCGGTGCGACTTGGATGCCGTTGCTTCTGCGCGCGTTTTGCGGCGGGATTCCATTTTCCATTTCTTTGCCCTTTTGTGTGTGGGAAGGTTGTGGGAGATGATGTGTGCGGGGGAGTGAGCGTGGGTGGCTGCCATCTCCGCCTCGCGCATTGAGGGCTTCTATACACGTGGCTTTGCTTGACGGCGTTTCGCGGCACCCAGGGCGTGGCGAGGAGGAGGATGGGGAAGATCTGTTGTTAGCGGAAGGAGGATGGAGGGGACAGTCCTCTTTCCGTGTACTTCCCTGTGTCGTTGGCAGTGCATACTGAGAGCATAAATTTGAGCGAGCGCGGGATGAAACGTTTATGCTGCTTTGTTTGTGCTACTCAGTCGTCGTCATTGCAGGCTGTCGTCACGGTGCGTTGTGGTGCGGTGCCGTTAGATGTGGGAAGGGTGCGATGCTACGGCCGCTGCGCACCACAACCATTTATTGCCTCTGCACCGGCGCTTTCTTTTTCAAATTGTGTTTTTTTTGTTTGCTTTACGGTGAATTTGTTGGAGGAGGTTTGGTTTTGGCGCCTGCTTCACGGCGCTTTGCCTCGTGTGTCGGTTGCGGTTCTTCCACGTGATGCTGAAGCGTTTGGTGGGGTGTTTACCCTTCTTTTTGCGCCCTGCAGTCAGTCCTGTTTGGTTATGGCGGCAGCAGTGGGACTCTGTGGCTGCGTGCTCGTTGCACGTATCGCATCATCTTTTGCCGTTGCTCCCTCGTTGTGTTGGTGGGTGACGAGCGACGACGTTAGTGGAATGACGCCCCAGTTTGAGGAGGAAGGCACCGACCGCTGCTGACGGCGACGGTCTTTGCTGCAGGTGACCTGACGGGATGACGTCACCGGTGTCACAGTTAGCAGAGATGGATGAGGGCCGCACTGCGTCTCTGTCCCCTCTCTTCGTCCTCTCAGTCCACTGCAGTCACACCCGCCGCGCGGCATCTGCACGACTACCATCCGGACGGCTGTGGGCCAATCGGAATGTGCAATCGGTGTGGACCCTTTTCCCCGTGACCAAGTGCTGCCGCCGCGCTTCTTTGTTCCCTTCTTTGTGCAGTGTCGTGCGCGCATGGTGCCGCTGCTTGCTGTGCAATGCCGACTTGCGTGAACTAGAAACGACGCTTTTACTGCTGGCGACCGGCGAGCTCTCCACTCCACTTCCGCACCACCAACGCCAACACCTTTTGTACGCGCTTGATGACTGGCGGTCGTATCGCTGCCACGTGGCCTGCCTCGGCTCCTGTATGACGTCTACGCATAGGGATCGCCATGTGATGGAGCCATTCGGTAACAGGAGCGGTGCCAGTGGTCATTTAGCTTTTTGCCGGGATTCCGCCACTCGGCACGGTGGCTTTGTGGGGTTGTGTGGGTGGTGGGAGGGCGATGGTGTCACTGACTTGATTGCGTCTGCGCTGCTTTGTGTCGGCGGTTGTACTGTGACGGGGATTGTGTATCGCCGGATGTTTTTGCGTGCCACTGTGTTTGGTTACTGTTGTTGCTGCTGTCTCTTATTTCTTTTCCTTTGACCGCGCAGTTAGAGATACTTTTGCTTTACCAGCACAACTATCGTTTCAAGGTGTTAGGGATTACTCGCAGTATTAGGATTAGTAGCATTGGGATAAAGATTTATCGGAATTGTTTTTCTGGATTTGTCATTTGTAGAAAGGGATTTGCTAAACGGGATTTCTGATTGACGGGAAGAGAGCGATGCACCACGACAGCTCTATTGGTACGTGTTTGGGACGGTGGATGCGGTCTGCGGTGGGTGCGTGTCCGCGCAGCCGGCACCGTGTGCAGCGCAGGGCCATTGCGGCTGTGCGTGTGGCGCTGCTTGTTGTGTTGGCGCTGGTTGCGGCGGCGGCGTGGATGCCCGCGGTGCATGCGGTGGTGTTGCGACTGCGGGGCGGAACGGTGGACAGAGCCGTCACGGTTGGCCGCGCCGTGGACACGGTGCTGATGGACGGCGTGTACATGACGAACGGCGTGGCTGTTGTGTTCGACGTGCCGGCGATGCTTCCCGGCGCGCTGCGCATCGAACTGAGGAACTGCGTGTGCAACGGCGGTGCGCAGATCTACGTGCGGGGCTACAGCGGCGAGCCGGCGAGTGACCGGAGCCTGGAGGTGAGCGTGAGCGGGCTGTCCGGGAGCTACTGCTCCCTTGTGTTTGTGCACAACCTGCCGGCACACACGAACGTGACGGTCCGTGACTCGACGATTGTGACGGCGGGGCCGATGCGCTACTCCCAGCTGAGCGGGCTGACGGACGCGGTGGCGTCGCCGCTTGTGCTGTACGCGACCTCGCTGTTGCAGACGCAGCTGCGTGTGAGCAGCACGGTGCTGAGGTCGTTGCAGGCGGGCGGGATGGCGGTGTACGTTGGCGGCGGTGTGGACCTGCTGTCGAGTGCGGTGGTGCTTGAAGGCGTGTCGCTGGAGGCGTTGGGCGGTGCGACCGCTTCCGCGATGCATGTGGCGTCCTCGTCGCGTCTCAGTCTGCGGAGCCACTCGGTGTTCTCCGTGACGAACGTGTCGGTTGTGAGCAGCGGCGGCGGCATTGTGCTTGGAGAGCGCCTCGCGGTGTCCGACTCGGTGCTGCGCTTCGTGGGCGTCGAGGGGTCTGTCGCGTCGTCGCTGGTGCGCTGCGACGGTGGGACGGTCGGTGCCGGCGGGTGGCTGGAGCTGCACGACGTGTGGGCGGTGGGCGAGGCGTCGTCGGTGGCATCGTCTGTGGCGTCGCTGTCGGGGGTGACGCTGAGCGGCGGCACCGTGTCGATTGCGCGCAGCACTGCCACCGGCGCTACGCTTGTCTCCGGGCCGACGATCACGAGCGGCGTCGTGTCGGTGCAGTGCAACCGTGCCGGTGGCCGTGTGTTGCGGAGCAGCGGCGACTACCGTTTGGCCGGCCTGCCTTCCGTGAGCGTGGTGCCGTGCGACGGCTGTGCGGCAGCGCTGGCGTGCTTTGATGGACTGACGGCGTCGTTCACCGACTGCGTGTGCAGCTGCAGCGACGGCGGCATGGGCGAGGCGTGCCTGCCGTTCGACGTGCCGCTTGCGAGGGCCGGCGGCGGTGGTGGCGATGGCTCGGAGGGCTGCGTGAGTGGCGTGACGCTGACGGAGTTGGTGACGGTTGGCGGCGTGCGTGCGACGGCGTGCTTCGACTCGGTGGTGTTCAGCGGGCCGATCACTTTGGCGGTGGAACTGCGCTCGATGGATGCGTTTGCCGACGCGCTGAACGTGACGCTGCGCCACTGCGTGCTTGCGGGCGGCGCGCAGCTGCGGATTGGCGGCCTCAGCGAGAGCACGGCGCGCCTGATGCCGCACGTCCTCGTCAACATGACGAATGTGACGTCGATGGAGGGCACGATCGTGCTGCATGGCGCGATGCCGCCGAACTCGAGTGTGCTGCTGGCGAACTCAACGCTGCGCGCGACGGTTGGCGGGTCGCAGTACGTGCAGACGACCACTGGCTTCGCGGGATTTCGGTACGGCCCCGCGCTTGTCCTGGACGGCGTCCGGCTTCTGTCGACGCGGTTTGTCATGACGCGGTCGACGCTGGTGTGTGGCGGGGGTTCGTGCGCTGCGATCCTCGTGGAGCGCGGCCTCGGCGCGAACCTGTCCAGCGTATTCTACATGGACAACTGCGTCGTTATTTCGGAGACGCACGTGATGTACGCCCTTGCGTCGGAACTGCGTGTTGACGGCGGCTCCGTGTTTTCCATACAGAACAGCTCGTGGAGTGCGCCGAGCACCGAATACTACAAAGGCGCGTGTGGGTTTAAGGATGTTGTTGTGGATGGAGGCAGCGTGCTGCAGATCGTGTCCAGCACTTTTCGTCTCGGCTTTGCCATGCTCATCACAAACACGCTGACTGTGACTGGCGGCAGCTGGCTGGTGCACCGCGACAACGAGTTCCGCACCGCCTACGTTTTGTACGTGGTCAACGAGAATGGCGTGGCGTTCCACGATCGGAGTGTGTGGTCGATACTACACAACTACTTCACGTACGGCTCGTACTCGTCAACCATTCTACTTATGACAAGCAAGTGGTCATCACCATCCGACGCGCGCCCGATCATCTACGGCGTGTGCAACGAGGCAAGGGGCTCTCCTGTGACGGATTACCGAGAAGAGCTCAATATTGGGACGCCCGTGACGATACTGGACTGTGGTGCGTGCACCATGGACGCCGTGTGCTTCGCAGCGAGGACGAGCAGCATCAGCGGCTGTGAGTGTGTGTGCGCTGCTGGCGGATACGGTGACACGTGTCTGCCAGCTGCGGTTCCGGACGGTCTTGGGCCGCTCCCGCTCCCCGATGCGGACGACACGGAGGTCCGCTGCGTGCACGGTGGCAGCATCAGCTCCGTGGACTATCCTGATCCCGGTGTGCGTGGTCTGTGCTTCGTCAACGTGACCTTCACTGCCGTGATCGTGCTTGACCTGTGGAGTTTTGACGCACCACAACAGATACTCAACATCACGCTGCTGCAGTGCGTCCTCGTGGGCCTGTCGATCAGGGGGAGTGGTGCGCGCGTGTACGTGAGCGTGGTCTCCTCGATGATGGATTCTGGTGCATTGGAGTTTAAGGGTTATTTTGGCGCGAGCTCCCAGATACTGGTGGTGGGTAGTGCGATTGTGTCGACGTTGAGCTACGCCTTTGCCTTTCCGGAATTCTCCCTCGGTGCAAACTCGACGCTGCTGCTACTTGACAACCACATTGAGGGAAATAATTACGCAGTTTATATATCCGAAACTATTGTTGTTGATGGTGGTGGGATCATTGTGAAGGGAAATACGCTGAGCACAACGAAGGATGAGGGTGTGGAATCATCTGTTTTTGTTTACGCTGTTGACATGAGGAACGGCGGCTACTTTAGCATAGAGAACAACACGATGAGTGCGGCTAATGGCGTTCATGTTTTTGGGTGTACCACCGTGAGGTCCGCGGGGCTGCTGCGAGTGGTGGACAGCACCTTCTTTGGCAGCACGAGGGTTTCCAATTCCGCGCTGGTGCATTTGTCTGGCTCTGTGACCCTCGAGGGAGGTGCGCAGTGGCGTGTGGAGGGCAACAACGTCGGTGTAGTTTCGGTATTGGCTATTCCGCATTTCTGGCACAAAATTAGGCTGTTGGGCATCGGCACCATCGTGTCGCTTGCACACAACCGTCAGGTGGGCTCCAGAATGCCTCTTTTCAATATATTTTTAGCGAGCATTGTCGTGGCGTCACCCGCACGGTTTGTGGTTGGGTGCAACCTGCAGGGCGGTAGGGAGGTGTTGTACGACGATGTGTTTCCGGTGGAAGTGGAGGTGTTCGGGTGTGGCACATGCAACGAAGACGCGGCGTGCTACATGCCCGGGACGGAGTCGGTGGACCGCAGCTCGTGCTCGTGCAGCTGCAAGGACGGATGGCATGGCGCGTCGTGTCTTCCTTTCGGGGTGCCCGACTTTTCTTTGCCGCCCGTAGCGGAGAGAGTCGTTGACGGCGACACGAGCTGCGTGGTGAACCAGACGCTGACGAACCTCGCGCCGAACATGTGGAAGACGCACCACTGCTACGTGGATGTGACATTCAGCGGCGTGGGTGCCGTGCTGACGTTTTTCCTCGACAGTATGCCGCTGCATCTCCCCATCAACATCACGCTCACTGGATGCACATTCCGTGAGGGTGCCGCGCTGCAGTTTGTCGGGGGTGTTGAGGTGGCCGAGTCAGCCGGTGTCCTGATCCGCGTGAGCCAGACGGTGATGCGGTCCTCTGTTGTTGTGTTTTCACTTGCCCTCCCGCAGCGCTGCGACATCGCCGTCACGGAGGTTGATGCGGTACAGTCCTCTACAGTTCAGTTTTTGGATACTGTGAGAAAGATGCTGAGCGTATTGTTGCTGGACGACGTCGTGTTGAGTGCGTCCTCGTTGTTGGTCGGCAACGTCAATGCGCATGCAACGAAGCGTGATGCGTATGGTTTGTACTCGATTGGGACGCTGACGCTGGAGCGTGGCAGCTCGCTGTACGCGCGTTACTGCAGCTTTGATGGGTACGAACACCTGTTTTACGTGTACAGGCTCAGTGTGAGTGATCACTCTGTTTTTGCGCTGCTCAACAATACAATGTCCTCTGGTACGAGCCTCCTGTATCAGCACCACAGATTCAGCGTGTCGGAGCATAGCGTGTTGCGCGTGGTGGGGAACAGCGGTATCGTGGCCTGCGCCATCTACGCAGAAGACTTGTGGACCGTCCAAAGGTCAAGCTGGCTGGATTGGCGCGACAACAGCGTGGGAGTGGGTGCGATGTTTCACGAATCCGAGTTCGCTTCCTTTGCCATTGACGGCAGTAGTGTGGTGACGCTGACGGGCTGCGGGATGGGCTCGACGGGATTGTCGAGGCCTCTGCTATCGCAGGCTGAAGCCGGCTACGGGTTCATTGCCGGATGTCTGACGGTTGCAGGACGAGTTTTGACGACGACGGGAGAACTGGAGCTGAATGGCATCACCAAGGTGACGACGGTTACCGCGTGCGGGGATTGCACGAAGGACGGCGACTGCTTTGCACCGCTGACGACGGCGGTCATTGACTGCAAGTGCCAGTGCGCTGCTGGAGGGCACGGCGAAGTGTGCGTCCCTGCGCCTGTGCCCGCCGGGCCGCCACCACCGCCGTCGCCACTGCTACCGCCACCGCCGCCGATTGGTGAGTGCATCAGCGACATGGTGTACCCCGAGGTTGCGCAGGCCGTGGGCGGCGGTCTGTCGTGGCTGTGCTACCGCAACGTGACGTTCAGCGGGGGCGGCATGGGCCTGACGGTGCTGATTGGGGGGATGAAGGGCGACGTGGCGAACGTCACGTTCGATGGATGCACGTGGAGGGACGGCGCCGTTCTGTTGCTGTTGGGCAACGCGTACGCCGCTGTGGGGTCGCTGAACATTGTCGTCACCGGCAACACATTCATTGACGCGCTGCTCAGCCCGGAGGGTGGGTTTCCACCACGCACGAACATCACGATCAACGGGAACCGCTTCACGGTCACGAGAATGATCCCTCGGCTGGGTTTGGACCTTAGGAGGCCGTCGTGTGTTGCGATGAATGGACTGGCGATCAGCAACTACTCTGCGGTGGTGCTCAGTGGCAATGCGTTTCAGACCATGACGACATCGTCAAGCGCCATTCAAGTTGTCAGGTATGCGCTGAGGGTGACGTGGCACTCTGTTTTTGCGGTGTTGGGCAACGCGTTTCATATGGCTGGTGGCGAGGGCACACCGATACATCTTGAAGGTTATGCCGAATCCTTGTCACTGTTTGTACTGAACGGCTCTGCTGTGGTGGTCCGAGGCAATCTTGTGTCGAGCCTGGTGCAGTACGTCATCATATTTGTTTGTTTTTTTTGTGTGGAGTCTCGGTCAGCGGTTGTTTTTCGGGACAACGACATGCAAGGAAGCTCGGCGGTTTTTTTTTCAAGCCACCATTCCCATATTTACTACAACTCTTGGCTGCAGTTGAGCGGCAACCTCTGCCGCGTGTCCCCAGTGGGTGCTTTTGCTGTTTTGAATCCCACAGTGAATCTCCGCGACTCCACGGTGTCCGTGTCCGGCAACCAGTTTATGTCCAGCAAGGGCACGCACACAGCGTTATGGATATACTCACGACCCAGCGATCTCACAAACGTAGCGATTGTGGCTGCGTGCAACACTGTGAACGGCGAGGAGGAAGCGAACTACGTTATTCCGTCCGTGTACAATGCCACCATTCTGACCTGCAGCGACCCATGCGCCCTCGCGACGTCGTGCTTCCCCGCGTACACGACGACGGCTTCGAGTGATGGCTGCACCTGCGCATGCGCTGAGGGCGGCCATGGCGATGCGTGCCTGCCCGTTGCTGTCCCCGAGCCGCCGAGCACCGACGGCGCCGACTTGTGCGTGCGGGACGTGCGTGTGGGTGTGAAGGTGAACGCCGGTCTCGGGACGTCGGTGGTGTGCTACGTTGGTGTGACCTTTGCGGCGGACGTCGTGGTGGACGTGGAGTCGATGTCAGGGAGCGTGCGCAACGTGACGCTGGTGAACTGCACGTTTGTGCGCGGAGCGAGCCTGTACGTTGTTGGGTGGCGTTCCGACCCGCCCGCTGGCGAGCGTGCCGATGTGTTGATCAGCGGGCTTGAGTTGCGTTCCGGCGGCGGCGTGCTGGTGGCTAACCGATTTCCGCCGGGCTCGCGCGTCACTGTGGTGGACTCGGTGCTGATCGCAGAGAAGCGCGTTGCGTACCATGACGCCTACGACCTTGGCGACGCCTCCGCGTGCCTCGTGTTGCACAACGTGAATCTGACGGGGAGCGTGCTGACCATTGCGCGCACGCATGTGGCGGCTGTGTTCCGTGACGCTGTTGGCGTGCTTGTGGTTGGCGGCGTGGCGCTGTCGTCGCGCGGTGCGCTGTACGTGGACGGGCTGTTGGTGCAGGCGGCGCTGGGGCTGTGCGTGTCGGTGGAGGGCGGCGTTGCGGCCAGCGGCGGCTCCGTGGTGGCGTTTGTTGACAGCGACTTCCTGCTGTGCAAGCACGCGGTGTCTGTGCGTGGGGCTGTGAGCGTGTCGGGCTCCGTTGTGGCGTTTGTGCGGAGCGACTTTGCGTCGACGGAAGAATACGCGGTGGCGTTTTATTCGACGGTGAGTCTGGCCGACGGGTCGATGCTGCTGGCGAAGGGCAACGTGCACGACGGCGCCTCGAGGGAGATGCTTTACGCCGCTGGCGCCGTGGCCGCTGCTGGGAGCACGCTGAGCCTTGTGCGCAACCGAGCACTGCTGTCTCGGATGCTGTCGCTGAGCCTGTCGCTCTCGGCTGGGGCGCATGTGAGGGTGGCGTGTAACCACGCTGGTGGACGTGTCCTGTCGACGGCGGAGGAGTACGCAGCGGCTGGTTTTGGCGACGCTGGGCGCATCGACGTTGTTGGGTGCGACGACTGCGACAGGGACACGTACTGCTACGCCCCCGGGACGGCGTCGGCGAGCATGAGGAACGGTGTGTGCGCGTGCATGTGCGGCAGCGGTGGGCACGGCGAGGCGTGCGTGCCTGTGGGTGCACCCGCGCTGCCGCCCTCTGTGGGCACCGCGTCGAGTTTGTTTGTCCGTGAGGGCGTGACGGTGCAGTCGGTGTTCGTTGTGCCTGCCGGTGTGAGCGAGGTGACGCTGCGCCACGTTGTGCTGGACGGCGTGAGTCCGGTGCTCTACGTGCCGTGGATGGCGCGGGACGGCGTGCGGATCGTTGTGCAGAACGTGTCGCTGCTGAACGGCGCCGTGCTGTACGTGATGGGCGGTGGAGCGTTGCGCGATGCGGATGGTGCGGGGAGCGACGAGAGCGGGCCGGTGGAGCTGTCGGTGTGCGATGTGGAGGCGCTGAACGGTGCGCTTGTGCTGACCGGGACGTTTCCCGCGGGGTCTGTGCTGACGGTGACGGACTCCCTGCTGGTTGCCGCGAGGCCGACGCCGCTTGTGTGTCTTCCCGGCTCGCAGTCGTCGCCGTACGCACCGGTGCTTGTGCTGTCGGGCCTGCGGCTCGTGCGGTCCGTCCTGGTTGTGTCTGGCGTTGCTCTCGTGACCGTGATGACTGGTGGGCGGACGGTGGTGGTGGACGGCGTTGTGCTGGAGCTCGTCGGTGGCGGTGTCGCGCTGGACTCGGCTGTGCTCGGTGGCGAATATGCGTTGTACGCGAGTGCGCGCGTGGTTGCGTCGGGGAGCGCTGTGCTGCGCGCGTCGGGGAGCCAGGTGTACGCTGCGCATGGGCTGGTATTCGGCAGTGGAGTGGAGGCCAACGCGTCCGCCATCGTGGTGAATGACAACACCGGTGCACTGACGGATGGCGCGCTGCTGGAGCTGCGGGGGTCGGCGTCGTTTGCGTCCGGGTCGTGGCTGTCGGTGCGCGGCAACAGCATCAGCGGCAGGCTTCTGTCGGTGCCGTCGTACCCGCACAGTGCGGAGCTCGTGCAGAGCACGCTGACGCTCTATGGGAACGCCGGCCGTGGACCCGTCGTGATGGACGGCACCGTTGCGCTTGTGGGCGCCGGCCGAAATTTCGTCGTGGGGTGCCTGACGCTCAACGGGCAGGCGCTGCAGCCGATGGACTACAGGTCCACCGGCATCATCGGGGAATTCCGCCCCGTGGCGTGTGGTGTGTGCGACGCCGAAGTGCGCTGCTTTGCTGCTACGACGAGGGCGATGTCGAGGTCGTGCCGCTGCCGCTGTGCTGAGGGCGGGTACGGGCACGACTGCCTGCCGGTGTACCTGCCGCACGTGGACGGGTGCAACCGCACGCACGGCATTCCGCTGCTGAGCCACACGGCGACGCTGACGGAGACGCGCAGCCCGACGCCAACGTGGACGCCGAGCCCAAGCGCGACGCACTACAGTCCGACGCCGTACGGGCCGACGAAGACGCTGCAGGTGACGGAGACGGTGGCACCGCCGCCCACGCGGACCCCCACAGCGTCGGTGAGCGGCACGCTGTGGTGGAGCGACGTGGCGTGCCCGACGCTTGCTGTGACGACGACGGCGGCTGGTGGAAGTCTGACGCAGAACGACATCCGCGGCGGTGGGAGCGCCGTCCCGACGCGGCTGATGGTGGCGCTGCCGCCGCCGTTTCGGTGGGCACGCGACCCGCATCCCGGCACGCACCTGAGCTTTGTGCCTGTGTCGACGGCGCAGCCGAGCGGGTTTGGCGGTCCGTGGGGAGCGATGCTGAGCAACGCGACGTGGGTGCGCAACGCGACGAATCCGTCCACCGTCCTGGAGCTGGCTGTGCCTGTGCACCGCGGTTACTTCATTGCTGCCGACGAAACGATAGTCATTCGCTGCGACGCTGCGGCGGTGTTTGGCGGCTGCAAGGGTGTGCTGCTTGGGTCCTTCACGATCAGTTCGAACACGCTGCCCGCCGCAGCCAGCGCCCTCTCGGCGATCACCGGCGTTGTTGCGGGTGCGACGGCTGTTGCCGTGCTGGTGACCGGCGGGCTGGGCTCCGTTCTGGAGTTGCAGGCGCTCGGCGTGTTCGCGAGGATGCCATGCGCCTCGGCGCAGGAGCGTGCGAGCACCGTTGCGCTGCCGTACTTCCTGTCGGTGTTTGCTGCCCTTGACCCGCTGTGGATGGTGGTGGGCAACGCGCTGCTGGCCGCTGTGTTCGGGTGCGTGCACTACGGTGTGACGGCCGCCTTCCAGCGGTGGCGCGGCGTGGACGCGGCGAGTGCGTGGGCTGCGATGCGGTTCCCGAACCTGACGTACGTTGTGGCGCACGCGATGCACCTCGGCATATTCTTCGGCTCCGTGCTTGCACTGGCGATGCCCGGCGCCCGCGTGCTGCACCGCGTGATCGGTGTCGTTGGCGTGCTGTACGGTGTGGCGTTCCCTGCTGGTGTGTGCTACTTGATTGCCCGCCACACGGGCGCGAGCTTCACGAGGTACTGGCAGTTTTCTAGGAAGCCGCTGCACGAGCGCCTGCTGTACCCCGTCGGGTATTGGCACCCCGCGGCGCAGCAGCGGATGTACGGCGGCATGCTGACGAACATGAGGGGCGGCCACGTGTACTGGTGCGTGTTCCAGGTGTCGGTGCTGTGTGTGGTGTGCCTGATTGCGGCTGTGCACCCGCCCGTGGGAGGCTGCCACGTCCAGTACTTCTGCATGGCTGCTGTGCTGCTTGCGGGTGCAGGCGTGGTTGCCTTCACGAACATGATGCGCTCGGCCTTCCTGACGATGACGCACACTGCGAGCTTTGTGCTCCTTGCACTGCTGTGTCTGGTCAGCGCGGCGAACCACCTTGCGCCGAGCGACGGCGGAGCGAGGGCGTACGTGGCGATTGTGCTGCTGCTGACGACTGTGCTGCTTGCGGTCACTGTGTACAGCGTCGTTGTGTGGTACGCGGAGGACCGCCACTGGCAGGAGCTGCGCGAGCCTCGGCGTGGTGGGCTGGAGGCGCTGCTGCGCGATGACGAGGAGAGCGACGAAGAGACGCGGAAGCCGTACGACATGGCGTCATCGTCGTACGCCTCAGACACCACCGGCGCGTCCTTGTACCGACCACCCGCAGTGCCGTTGCAGTCTGTGTCCGGTGACACCCGCTCAGACGCGCTGAGTCTACTGGACCGCGCATCCAGTGCGAGCCTCAAAAGTGATCGCGCCCTCCTGTGATGTGCAACACGTAGAACTGACAGGCGTGCGGTGCTGGTTGATGCGGGAGGACGCAGGGCCACGGATGTGCTGCGCACCACAGCCAGTCATCGTTAACCGCACCGACCGTGTTGTCGGTCGTTGTTTGTGAAATGATCCCATTTTGAGCGAGTGCTTTCAGGAGTTGCTCCCGTTTCACAATGATCGTGTGGAAGGGGATTGAATTGCCGCTCTTGTTACTGCTGGTGTTGCGTTTTATCGGACTGTAATTTCACGGAGTTGTGTGCGAGGGACTCAGCGCTCATTTTGTGCAATAGAAAAAGGGTACAATGAACCGCCTACTGGAAGTAATGAATTGCAGCCCTGCCTTACCGTGGGTTTCCATGCAGGAGGCATTACAGCTTTCAGAAGCAAAGCGGCGGCAGAGTAGTAGCAGGGCTCCAGGTTTCCAGGAACGCCTTCGAGCGAGATTATGTATTGAGGCGCGACGTATTGCTGTGATTTCGGGCTGCCCTGGCGTGGCGATTGCACAGGGTGATCGATGTCTCTTTAGCGGTGGAAGTGACGGACCAAGCCATCCCAGTCACTTTCCACAATAATCTTCAAGCGCACCGCATTCCATGGCTGGATCCCTCAGGTGTGCATGTGGAACGCTCGAGCCTTGGATGACGCGGCATTGGGATTTGTTGCCCGTTACGGCCCGCAAGTTTTTGTGCGCGGGAGGTGTGGCGGCCAATTCCGGCAATTTGCACATCCCTTCACGGCGCTGCCATTGATGTAGTTGGCGCACCGCATTCCACGGGCAAGGGATATTGTCGCGGATTGGCCACGCTGGTACGGGGACGCCTCCACGAGGAATTCTTTCTTTTTTCCAATTTCCCTCCGGCCGTGCGAAGTCCATGCACCACAGCAGATGCAGAGCGGTGTGGTGTTGGCATGGAGAGTACGATATTCACCGGGACTTTTTCCACGGCAGCGTGCGTCTATGCGCCTTCTCGTCGAACCGTGGGAGCACGCGAGCACCCGTCGACGGTTCTGGATCACCTGGTGACTCACATTGTGGACGTACCCTTTTTTCTTGCCAGCAGCACCGAGGAGCGTGCACACGGATGCAGTTTGTTTTTGGCCACTGCGGCGTACCCAGGAACGAAGCTTGTGGTGCATAAGCCGAGAAGGCATCCGACCTCGCACAGCTCAGAGGCACATGGAGCACCGGCATCGTTGCACTGGCCGAACGTATTATTGGTGCCCGACAGCTCAAGCCAGAAGCCTACCGCTCCACTGTATCAGGCGACTGGGAACCCACTTGCACGGACGCCACTCTCACTCGTGGGGAAGAGGCCGCACTGGACCGCCTCCGCACCGGGGTTTCGCACAAATACGGATGGCTGCCACGGCCACTGCAACCCGCCATCCCGAGCACATTCCGTTGGTGCGGCCCGGATGCCTCACAACAGGCACGCAAAAAGGTTTACACGGAAACGCCTCCTCCTCCCGCTGGACCCCACACCGCCACGATCCGACTCCCGGCAGACTGCCCGGTGTGCGGCAAACACTGCAGCTGCTACACTGGTGTCGTGACGCACATGGTTAACGCCCAGGGCATTACGCGCTCTACCAGGCGCTGTGGAAAGTTAACTTTCGCGGTGAGTCGGAACCGCCAGAAATCCCACCGGAACCCCCGCCCAGCGCTTGGGCGAGGACGAGAGCGAGAGACGGCACACCGACCGCACCTCCGCCGCAGACTGCACGGCCCAGGCCGAAGCCACTCCCATGCAGTTTCCGCACGGTGTTGTACGAAAAGCAAGCCGGAACCGTATTTTATCTTCGGCACTTCCAAAAGCAAGAGTCCCCCCGACAAATAGGAGGCGTTGCCAGGAATATGACGGTCTGACGACATGCACCCCGTTCGAATGCACGTACTGGGAATTCGGGGCTCAAGCGAAAACGGGACCGCTATTCCTTATGCGAGCACGCGAACGCTCCAGAACAGAGCCACGGTCGGCACCGAAGAAAGAAGCACTTCATAAGTGCCCTTGATGCGACCGGCAGGCGGGTAATGCCGGGGGATTGACCACCCACACACGGCACAAGCACCTGACAGAAAGAAGGTCGGGACACTAAAAATGGAGATTAAATAGCCACGCGCTGCAAGGCTTGAACCTCCGCATGAAGAACATCAAACCCACACAGTAACCCCGCCTCTGCACAGGAGGGGAATGCCACCGAGAAACAGTGCACCGTGTGTGCCTAAAATGGCATGCACACATGCATTGATGGACGTCACGCTGTCGCCGATGTCACGACGGCAGAGGGGTCAGGCCGCCGAGAAGGCGCACGTTGCCCGGTGGCGACAACCCGATGGGATCAACACCGGCTGAGTTTCGCCGTCCGGCGTGCGTGTTTCAGTGCCACAGCAATGCCTGTCTGACCCGCCACCTCATGGCACGCCACGGCATTGAACTAAAATTTTGAGAACCGGCCGGTTTGAACTGTGCGTAGAGGCAGGTCTGCATTTACTCCGCTGCGGCTCCCACTTCGGGTGCCGGGTTCTCTTTTAGATCTCCGATCGTTGGGCGGACGTGCTCTGCGATGGTGGCTGGCGTGTGGGTCTTCGTATTTATTTGAGAAGACACGAGGAATAGTAACAATATACATATATGTATGTATGTATCGAAAACGCTGAATAGATATTGATACCGACAACTATATACCTATCTATATACATACACAGCCAATGAAATAGCATTTTAATAAACCAAGTAGCCAATCTGTCTCTCAGTGTGGAGGGGAGAGAAGGGATACATCCATATCTATACATGCGTCAATAAATAAGAATAAATTAGCGTTTTTATATTCCTATCCATATAGTTATATCTATACATTGATCGATGCCTATTTTTGTATCTATATCTTTCCATATAATTTGTTTGGGGAGCTTGCGAAGAGAATGATCGCGAGAGGGCTGGCAAACTTAATTAATGTATATGTATCCTGATAAAACGAATACACTTCTTTACGAAACCTTTCTGTCTTATGAATTTTGGGAAGGCTACGACTTTAGGGAGTCGATAGCGGCAGCTAATTTTTTAATTTCTAATTTTAAGTTTCCAGACACAGCGAGGTTGTTTTATATGGAGGAATGGCGTTGGTTTCTTACACGGCCCCCGAGTGGAGCGATATTGATGGCCGTCTCTCGGAATTGGTACGCCAACATGGCGCTATTCAGGTGCGGCTCACCTTTGTTGATGAAAACGGGCCGTCGTACGCGACGCTGACTGTGGCCGCCTCTATGAGAGGCTTACGCTTGGTTTCGGGAAAAGTTGCCAGTCGGTGGGAGGATTCGAGCCTTACAGGACACGTTGCGAATCTCAGGGCGCCTCAAGTACCAAATGTCGAGGCTCAAGTGCTCCTACCCATCATGTGGGGCGGCCCGGGAGTTGGGGCACCAACAAGGGCTCGTCAACGCTGAAAGGGAGCGCCTGAGCACTGACTACGCTCATGCCACCGCAGACGTGCAGAATCGAAACGCGTAGCTTAATTTTCAGGTGGAGTAGGCGCATAACAACCTATTGGTGCGCGAATCTGACATTGCGGTCTCCGGCGGCCTTTTTGCAGAACGAGAATACGTGCTCGCCGGACGCGAGCAGCAGTTGGAGGCGACTCGTGCCCAACTACAGGAACGAAAGGCACGCGTTAGTGCAAGAGAGACGCAGCAAGCCGCGTGGGAGGCGGAGACGGCGAGCCGGGAAGAAGTTCCAACCTTTCGGAGAGGCTCGACAGATAGGCCTGTCACGCGTTAAAATACGGCCGAAGATGGCGTTACCGAACAACCACATCAAACGCATCGCTTAATGGTTGGGGATGCGTCGTTACGCACGGCCTGGCGAAGCCCGGCGCGAGAGAGACGGCAGGTTATTCCCCAGACGTCTCGGGGCAATTTCGGGTGACCACATTTCCGTTCCTTAATGCCTTTGCCCTCCAGCACATCCCTCTTGGACGCCCATTCCGGTACAGAAGAAGAGGAACGAAGGTTCCGCGCACTCGGCGTCACCACCTGGGCCACACGTGTATGGAATGAGGGCATTTCCAGACTCGTTGTCGACCTCCGGGTGCATACAAGTGCTGGCACCAGGCGGACGACCAGGCTCAACTTCCCTTCGAGTGTTGATTGCGTGGATTGGCGCGGTGGAAGCGGAGCGGGATCCCACCGATCGCTTTATGAGTTTTGGAAGGACCTTACTGCAGGCATTCCGGATGCAGCTCACGATTGCATCCGACCCCGGGATCCCGCTCTCCAACATTCTCGCCCGTCCTTGCACCGCCGTTCACCAGACGGACATCTTTGCGAATGCAGCGCAGCTTCTCGTGGATCGGCGAGAAACCCAGCGCACTGTGCGACGCCAGTTATGTCATGTTTATGGACACGACACATCTAAAAGCAACGTCCGAGACGAAACCGGAGGAAGTTACTCGTAGCGCGGACGGCCGTCAAGAAACGGCGAGGGGCTGCTTGCTGCTTCTTATGAAAGCGGACGACGGCAGCCCCATCCATTCCACCACCTCCCGCTATTCCGCAAAGAAGTCGCACCGCGCCGCCGACGCTCCATCCGATATTTCACATTGCCCAACGCAATCGACGAGAAGGGCGATGGAGCTTATCTGCCAACGACGCTCGACTGTGGTACGACGAAACACCGGCAGTTCCGCTTTGGACAAGCTACATGAGAGCGAACGAGGTGGCTCGAGAAATTTGGGCGCCGTCAACGTGGAAGCAGAGAATGTCCCTAGCAGGGCAATTCACAACCTTATGCCGCACGCACGAACGGTCGATCAACGCGGAGAGCTGCGCGGCCTTTTTGATGGCAATGTTAGATGTGGCGCCATAGACCCGACAGCAGCACGCCAGGATGCTGCGGTCCATGTCGCAAATGGATCGAACCCCGCTGGGCATGGCGATTCTGGGGTTACAAAAAATTGCGGCGCGAAAGGAGACAAAGCAGGCACGCTCCTCGACAAAGGAAGGAATGAATCAAGTAATCCGCAGCCGGACCGGTTGGAAGGAACGTGTTGTCTTCCGACTTGCGTGGATAACGGCGAGCTGTTGGTCCGAGATTGTGGCCTTAACCCCAACAATCTCACAATGGAGCCAGACGGGGCCTTAGTTTTGGATTGGCCCGTGGCGCCGAGGACGGCGAGGGCGGATCCATACCTCGCCTTGCGGTTCGTGAGGATACGAGGGCAGGACGCCTTCCACACTATAAAGCTATGCAGGACACTTCAAGAAAACGAAAAGCTCACGAATCTTACGACTGCACAGGTGACACGATCTCTGGCTCCTTGGGATGCCACGGCGCATTCCATAAAACGGGGAGCGTTGAGGCACGCTGCTCCAATCGTGGAGACATGCGATTTGGACCCACACGTGGTCTCGCAGTTGGCGAAGCACGTCGACCCGTTCGACCTTCCCCAGAACACAGTGCGATATTTGGGGAGGTACACCACAATGCTGACCCAGGTGTCGTCGCTGGTCGCATTGATGTGAAGGGAGAAACGGCGGAAGGGCAGGAACTCTGGCTAAGAACGGAGGAGCGTTTTTTCCATGATTTTAATCACAATCATGCCGCTAAAATAACGAGACGCGCGACAAGGACGCGTCTGGCCACTCCACAAGAGGAACACGCCATCCCGTTACAGCAAGTCAACGTGCCCGTATTGAATCTGGAGTGGATTAAAAGTCGGTTGAAACCGGCCACCTTGGAGAGGCTCATGCAAGTATGGGGACTCGTCGGGCGGTCCCCTTTCCCTCCGTCTTCCTCCGGTAAAGCGCGCGAAGGCTCACGGAGGATTCCAACCGCTGATGCGCATTTGTTACGAAAAGCAAGAATAATCGAGGACGCTTCGTCCACAATAACAGGCGGATGGATAATACCTTTCTCGGTTGTGGAGGAGAAAACCACTGGTTTGCGACGACGATGGATCGTGTGGCCACGCGGCAAGAACAGAGACGACCCTTACGAGGCGAATGTTCCTCTTTTACACATTTCCCATTATTTGCCGCCTGTGATGGTGGAGGCCATTTCCTGCCTGGATTTAAAGGCATCCTTTTTTCAAGTCTCTTTACCGCGGGATACTCGGCATCTCTTTCGATGCCGCGTGGAGGACGGCATGCTGGAGGAGCTGACACGGCTCCCTATGGGATACAAAGCCAGCCCAGAAATTCTCCAGATTATTATTACCTTGGCAATTGCGGTGGTGACGACGGTGGTTCACCGCCTCTGGGCTGCACCTCCATCGGTGTGCGACGACGTATGGATCGGTAATATACGCATTGCAGGGTCGAAAAGCGGTGCGACATTGTGGGAATCCCAAGTGCTTAGTAATGCGGACAGTTGTCACGCCACGATAGGGAAGAACGCGAATCGGGCGCTACGCAGTACACCTTCCTGTGGGTGCAGTTTGATCACACTCACCAGGCAGTATCTCTGAGTGACAGGTTTGTCCGGTCTGTGCGCGCCATGCCGGCGATGAATTCTTTGACCATCGCGGGAATGGAGGTTGTGGCGTCACGTTTTTTGTACGCGGCTGCCATTTCTGGCACGCGTTTATGCGACTACTAATTTTTTATCAAGGCAGTGCGACGGCGATTATTGGCACTTAACCGGGGAATTGTGCGGGAGACATCCCCGGCGAACCTTCCGCCGTCAGCGGTTGGCTTGGGCGAGAGGTTACGACACACCATCGAGAACAATCGCAAGCGAACCATCAATCCGACGGAAAAGGCATCGGCCGCCATCATCACGGAAGCATCGCTCCATGGACGGGGGTCCTTTTTAATTCCAGACTCCGGCGACGTTAAAATTGCCGGGGGAAAAATGGAAGAGGAAGCGTTTCCTATCATGCAGGCCGAGGCACGAGCGGTACGCTTAGCCTTATCGGCCTTTTCCGCCATCTTGCTATCCAACATAGACGTTTGGGTGGACAGCACTTTACCGCGATGAGCGGCGAATAAAGGCAGCTCGAAATCACACGTCATGACGTGGGAGCTGCAACGGATATATTAGTTTTTTTACTCTCGCGGAATACAGGCAACTTTTGCCTACGTGGTGTCAGCAGAAAACCCTGCAGACGGCATATCGCGTGGTCGCGTGTTTACACTTCAGGACTTGGCGAAGGGGTGGAACTTGCGAAGGGGAGCGGCGGGGTCTTGTGGCAGGAGGAGTCCAAAGTTTGCCACTCCGTGAGTTATAATATATCTAGTACTAACAAAGCACATCGTGTCATGAGAGTGGCAGTCCGAATATATATTCTTTGAGCAGACACTAAGGAGGTGGCGAACCCACGGCCTCTCTATTTAACTTTTCTCTTCATCCGTCATGTTTGACTTCTTTAGATCATTTCAGGATCCGGCCAGCAGCCCAGTCCAATATTGCTTTGCATAAGCGGTTGTGGGTTGTTAGTTCTGCCGCTGGGACGTTTGGCATGCAGCAAACTGCGGTGGGCGATTAATAGCTATTTGCCTCTATACGAGCACCTGTGAAGGGTGTTTGTTCTCTGGTTGCCGGAGCTTTTAGTGCGTGCGAGACTTCGGCGGTTGCTTGTTTATTTTCCATTATTTATTTATTTGTATTATCGTGAGGCGCTGTTTTGCTTGATGGGGCGCAGTGTTAGGAAGGAGAACTGTTTGCGCAATCTGGCGTCACGCCGTGCGGTGCGCTTATTGGGAGAACAGCGGCTCTGTTGAACAAATGTTCAACTTGACGGCAAAATACTTTTGTCGGGATGCCGGTGGTAGGAAAAGACATGCTTAGCCCAACACCTGAAAAAGAGTGGCACCATTATTTTGAGTAGAATCCGCTTTTGCTTCAGAATTTATGGCCATGAGGGTGTAATTTTCTCTTCGACAAATATAGAAATGAAAAGCGACTTTGTTGAACACAACAAGAGTCCTTTAATTGTGTAGCTCCTTGTTGCATTGTTTCTCGGCAGCGGGGGATCATCGTTCCACCGTGCTATAGCTCGGTGGCATGGCGTATCGTGTGCGTTTCACGCCCTCTCCGGGGCCGGGACCTCCTTTTACGTTTCCACTCGGCAGGGCGGACGTGCTCGAAGACGGTGGCCGGCGTGTGGGTTATGGAATTTGTTTGGAAAAAAACACGATGAACAAGCAACAGAAACGCAATGGACCCCCATATTTAGCACTGGATTCTGGAAATTTACATTGCGTTCCATCGATTTGGAAAGTTGGTTTATGGAACTTGTCTTGGCGATGCGAGCTTGGGATTCTTGCGCGTGCCGCATGCTTGAGGAATGGGCGTGTGGAAAATAATTCTTTCCCGATCTTATACATCGTTACCGGAGGCATGGCGTTTTCAAGGCGCGGATCCACGTTGTCTGCCGATGCAGCCGATGAAAGGCGACACACGCATGGGGTCCGCTGGAGAAACCGCTGTTGAAGTGAGTTCGGGCCGTTTTTCACCCACCGAGTGAATTTCGATCTCTTTTCTCCTGCCCATAGATGCGGGTTTCTGCGAGAGACTTTTTTCTGTAATTGAATACCTATATGGGTGGTGGAATCTCCTTCTCCAGCGCACCCGCTATTTCCTTTGTACTATATATATGGAGAAAGAGAGGGAGAGGGAGGCTCTGTATTTGGTTTACGAATGGGAATGCGAACTGGAAAAGAAGACGCTGTGACCCTCTTTCTACGAGGTCCCCACAACCTTATTATTGCTGTATGGTTTATTCTCCCTTTCCTGAGGGGCTTCCTTCTGCCCTTTAGGGGAAAGCATACAATCAAACATAACATGAACGAAATTATTACTCGCTTCTTTGGTTGTTCCTCACACTGTAAGCCTGAAGTTATGGGCCGCATCCTTCATGACGTCGAGAATTTGTGCAACACCTTCCATTTCTACTGTCGTGACGCCAATTGGGGAGTGACACAACAGGAAAAACTTTGCATCTATGGTGGGCTTCCTATTACTATTAAGAAGAGCAACAGCGACCACACTTCTTTAACCCCAGACAGCCGTGAACAAGCGCCACCACATCGTTATGTCTTGCCCTTGCAGATATGGCTGACGCGCTTGTACCCCATTGAGCCTCCTCTGGTGTTTCTCCTCAGCGCGGAACAAGGCTGCAGGATAGCGAGCAACCACAAATACGTTGATGCTACCGGACGTTGTCACACGCCGGAGCTAGCAGCATGGCATCCAGTTTCATCCTCACTTTGTGATGTCGTCAAGAAGCTGTGCCAGTTGCTGTCAGCTGAGGGCTTAATCCCGCTTTGTTTTGGTGAAGAAGGCGTCAGCTCACCCTCAAAAGGCCATGCGACAGCAGTCTCACAGCGATTGTGTCATGGATTAGAAAATGGTGACGATGATAAACAGACGGATGAGCATGAGAGGTGCGTGGTGTGCTTTTCTCCCAAGGAAACGGTGCTCGTTCCATGTGGACATTATTGCCTATGCGATGCATGCGCAACAAATGTGACTCATTGCCCTCTGTGTCGTGGGTCGGTCAAGTTCCGTCAGCGTGTGTTTTCATGACAGTCAATGGGTCGTCTAGTTGAAGAGAGAGACAAAAGCCGAGACGCCACAAAGTACTATCGGAAGTTATTCACGCAGTGAAACGATCCCAAATGGCAATGGCACACCAGTAAAAAGAAGAGAAACATCCGCAGTGATATGTTGTCTTTGTCCACTGAAGCCTTGACAATTGCAAAGGACTTCCCTGAATTTCCCTCAGGCTCCTTTGGTGCAAATTGGATTTTATTTTTCCCGCATTCATTCGAGGCAAAACAACAGTGGACCGCTAAAGCATCGTTCTCATTTTGGTTGATGCCAAGCATTTGGACCGCCCCAATCGCATTGCCACCTGCAACCAGCGTCTCTGGGAGGTGGCGGGCTGGTGACGAGACGTCCCCGCCGCCCGGGCACACGCGCAGCACACGCGCAGCACACGTGTCCTTCTATGAGAGGGCGGCGTTTGACACGGAGTGGGGCCGACATGATGGCGCCGCGCCTCCCATGGGCCGAAGCGCGGCGGCGAAATGAAACAAGGAGGAGGAGAGACGCGGAAAAGAGGGAAGCGCGGCGGCCAGGCAGAATGGAAGAAAAGCCCTTGCGGCGAAGGAACGCCCCGCGAGCTGGAGGACAAAGGCCGTCACGGGCAAGTTCCCTTTTGCGGCGCGGCCATTTGTTCCACCCGGGCCACGAGGCGTCGCAAAACGCTATTCGCTGGCGGATCTCACGAGCAACTGGAGGCATCAAGTATCCTCAAACAGCACTCACCGAAGTTCTCGCGGAGAAGTTATAGGAATCGCCCCTGATGAGAGTGTCTTCACGAAGAACCTCCTCATTCATTGCCTAGTTTTTCCGCCCGGCTATGCCGATCCCGCGGACAACGATTCCGACGGTAGCCACAAGGGAAAAGAGCAGATTTACGTTCAATTTGGGTTGGCAAGAAAATTTCCGTCACCGCAACCTTCTCCACTGCTGCACCAAGCTACCCACGGCCGCCGATTTGGGTTTCCAGAAGATCGTCTGTTCCGACGCCGTGGGAGTGCGTGTGTACTATCCGCTTCTCAATGCCGTTGCTTTCTTTGGACGCTCTCTTTTGCTGCACAGCCGCCCTGCAAGTATAGGCATTGACAGACATGCACACACACACAAACACAAACACACGCCACGTCGTACATGCTTTGGAGCGGCGTGAACACTGAAAACGCACGCACGCACAAGATTCTGGCTGCGGTGGCTTTTGCGAGGAGGAAAAAAAAGCCTGCAATTCATTTTTCTGACATGTTGCTGGTGTGGTGTTGGCGGCATGCAGCTGATTGGGTGCTGTGTCATTGAGGGTGCTTGGGGTACGTGCGCATCGCCTCCCGCACAGCAGCTGCACGTGCTGCCGTCTCTCTTTTGCTGCTCATCGGCTGATTTGGGATTCTTCGCCTGTGTGGGGGTGATGTGCGCCAGCGGCGGAGCGGGTGCGATGGAGGGACAAGAATTGAACGGCCGGCGGCAGCGTGTCTGTGTTTCGAGGGCGGTTGTGCTCTTTTGCCTCCCGCTGGTTGTTATCGTGTGTGGGCGTTGCTCGGTGTGTGCTGACGCGTGAATAACGACACACCCGCCGTGACTCCTGCTGCTGGTGGTGGCAGTCGCTGTGTGTTCCCGGTGCGCTGTTCTTCCGTCTCGTTCCGTGTGTCTGTGTGCGTGAGTTGTTGTTGTGGGGAGTGACTGCGGCGGGGATGATGGTGCCACTCACTGTGGATGGCGGTGCTTATTCTTTCACCCATATTTATTACCTCGTTTTCTCTTTCACTTTCTTACGAAGAAAGCAAACAGGCACTAAACGCTACTGCGAAATTCAGAGTTTTTGAAAGGACCAACAACGCACAGACCGCCCACACACACATATTGATATGCTCTCACGTGTTGCTGCAGTGAAGGCACCCCGCACACACAACCGTCGCCGCATGACCGGATCCAGCGGAAGGAGGAGGGAAGGAGGAGAGAGTGAGCCGCAGAGGCCCAACATGTCCCGGCATGTGTTTACTTCCGCGGCGCTGCTCCTCCTCGTTGTGTTGGTGTTTTGCAGCACTGGTGGGACTGCTGTCGTTGATGGTGTGGAGGAGCCGTTGTCTTCTGGTCCAAAGTTTGAATGGAAGAACATCACTGAAGGTGATGTAACTGTAGACTCGTTGGGTGTTCCCGGCCTTTTGAAAGTGGGGAGTGATGTATTTGCTGTTGCCGAGGCGCACTGCAAGAAGAATGGTAAGAGTGTCTTTACCGGCATTGCATCCCAAATGCTCACGATGGGAAAGGGTAACGAACCGAAGGAAGTTCTGAAGGAAACCAAAGATACACAAGTTCTGGAGGAAGTCGCTTCCTCAAGCATTGGGAAGAAAGTAGATGTGAGCCGGCCAACAGCAGTTGTGAATGGGAGTGATATTTACATGCTTGCTGGAACCTACAGTTTTGAAGTTACTGATAGGGCAGCTGCTGGTAACACAGCTGCAGCAGTTAAATGGGAACTTTTGGTGGCTGTGGGAAACGTCAGTAATGATGGGAGCAGCGATAAAAAATATATTTATTGGAAAGACGCTTCCGTTATCCCGTGGACTGGTTTTGAAAAACAACACAAATCCTTGACACGGCTGATTGGCGGCGGTGGATCGGGTGTTCAGACGAAGGACGGTACGCTTGTGTTCCCAGTGGAAGGCACGAAAAATGGAAAAACCATTTCGCTGATCATATACTCCTCAGCCACTGAGGGTGGGAAGCTGTCGAAGGGGATGTCTGCCGACGGCTGCAGTGATCCCTCCGTTGCGGAGTGGAAGGGAAAACTCATGATGATGACTGCGTGTGATGATGGCCGCCGCAGGGTGTACGAGTCCGGTGACAAGGGGGATTCGTGGACGGAGGCCCTCGGAACACTCTCGCGCGTGTGGGGCAACAACCAAAAGGGAAATGAGATGGGCGTTGGAAGCGGGTTCACTACAGCGACGATTGAGAACAGGGACGTGATGCTCGTTACTCTGCCGGTGTATGCCAATAATGCTGAGAAAGGACAAGTTAATGAAAAGGGCGTACTCCATCTTTGGCTGACGGACAATACGCACATTGTTGATATTGGGCCGGTATCCGGTGATGATGACGCTGCCGCCAGCTCCTTGCTGTACAAAACTGATAATAATGAGGAGTTGATTGCACTGTACGAGAAGAAGGGCGATGGGGAACCATCACCCGGTATGGTCTCTGTGCTTCTGACTGAGCAGCTGCAGCGGGTGAAGGATGTGCTGGCGACGTGGAAGAAAGTGGACAAACGTGTCTCCAAGCTGTGCCCCACTTCAAGTGCTGCGAAGAATCCCTCAGCTGGCAATGGCTGCAGCGCTGGTAAGACCACGGATGGTCTGGTTGGCTTTTTGTCTGGCAGCTTCTCTGATAACACATGGAAGGACGAGTACCTCGGGGTGAACGCCACGGTAACGAATAAAGAGGGTGCAGCAGAGGCGGATAATGGCGTAACATTTAAAGGACGTGGTGCGTGGGCGGAGTGGCCTGTTGGCAAGCAGAGGGAGAATCAGCTGTACCACTTTGCGAACCACAACTTCACTCTTGTGGCGACGGTGTACGTCCACGGTGAGCCGAAGAGTGGCAGCGTCTCTTTGATGGGTGTGCGTGTGGGCACTGACGGAGGAACAAAACTTATGGAGTTGTCGTACGGCAGTGGAAAGAAGTGGCAGGCGCTCTGCTGTGACGGAACAACCAAGAGGCTTAAAAGCACTTGGGAGCCGCAGAGACAATACCAAGTGGCCATTGTGCTACGGAACGGCACCCAGGGCTCCGTGTACGTTGATGGTCAGCGTGTGTGTGAGAGTGTGCAAAGTAAATTTGAAAATACAGAATCGAAAGGGATCTCACACTTCTACATTGGAGGGAATGGAGGCAATGCAGAGAACACAGCGGGTGACGAAGGTGTGTCTGTGACTGTGAGGAACGTCCTGCTGTACAACCGTCCTTTGACATTTACTGGCGGGAGTGCCGATTTGGAAGAAGATATTGCGTCGGCTTCTGAGGCTCCAGTGGAGCAGGCGGCCTCGCAGCAGTCTCGAAAAAACCGTGAAACACAGCAAGTGCCGGCAGCCTTGAGCTCCCATGCCGTTGGAGAAAAAACAGGCGATGACGGCATTGTGCGTGGGAGCGGACTGCTGCCGCTTCTTCTTCTGTTGTTGGGACTGTGGGGGTTTGCGGCTCTGTGAGGAGTGACTGGCTGCCGCGTGGAATACCTGCGCCCTCCCGAGCACAGAAGTACTATTCCCATGGGAACAAATTTCCCTCATAAAATCTTTTTTTTGCTCATTTTAAATTTATTTTCCTGTTTTCTACTTCCTTGTTTTTTCTGTTCGTTTTTTTTTTTTTTTTTCTCATCCCCCATCCCTTTTTTTTTTTACTTTTGGGGGCAATCACTATGGATTTTTTTTTCTTTTCTACTCTTCCCTCTTTTAATTGTTTCTTCTGCACTCTTCCTGTGAGGGGTGCCGTGTGTTTCCCGCCCAACTGCTCCACTCGCACACCCACCGACACGCTCATGACGACGGCCCTGTGCGCCTCGCCTGCTGCACGCATGAGGAGGGGCCGCGACGAACGGCGCGCTGCGGGAGCCGTGACGTGTGGGCGTGCGACGAGGGCCTGTGGGGCGGAGCACACATTTCTTTCCCTCTTGTTTTGTTTTCTTGCGGCCAGGGCTGGCAGACACCCGCAGCGCCACAAACACAGCCACACCCTGCCGCCGTGTTTTTAAGATTTTTTTGTTTTGCGTGTTTATTTCACGCGCCGGCATTTCTTTCGGTGTCGGTCTTGTGAGCATTTCTTTTCCCCGATGTTTTTTTTTCGCTGCGCTCACTCTCCCGATGGAGTGACGCGACTCCCGTCATGTCTGCGTGATTCTCTCAGTCCCCACACACACGAGTGACTGAGCTCTGCAGGCCGCACTCACGCGCCGATGGGAGGGCTGAGGGGAGCAGCAACACGCGGATGACCCCATGAAATATAAACGATGTGCGGAAACACAGAGGGTCGGACGGTTGAAAGAAATGTAAATATATCTTTTAAATTTCTTTTTTGGGCAAAATATATGCAGACGGTCTGGTGTGGCCACACGGTAGTTGGGTGCTTTTTTTTTGTGTTTTCTTTTTTTTTACTTTTTTATTATTTGGATTTAGCCGTAGTAGAGGAAGACTTTTTTTTATTTTTTTTTTTTTTCATTTTTCTAAAGTGTGAGGTGTGGAAGGTGAAGATGATTTTTTTAAATTTATTTTTATTAAATTTTTTAATGAATTGCCGCTGCTTTGTCTGCAGTGCAATATCATGAGTTTGGGCAGTCTTTTTCTCTTTATTTCTGCCATGCACTTCTGCTGTACATTTTTGTTTGTGCGTCCCTCCACATGCTCTGCTCCTGTTTTTACTTCTTTGCTTCGTGTGTCTGCAGGCACACACAACCACACGCACAAGATGCACATTGCGGTGGATTTTGATGCTTCTTTTGTGGCGTGTGCTGGCAGTTGCGGGTGGCAGCTGCTTCCTCCGTGGGCATTAAGGGGATGAGGAGAGGGAGCGCGCACCGCGAGTCACTCTTCCTGCGGGTGTGATGCGCGCGGTGGGCTGCGACTGCTGTGGAGGGCCGCATCCTTTTGGTGTGCGCTTCTTCGCCGTTGTGCCGTGCGTTTGCGCATGCCATTTGTTGTGCGTGTGCGTGCTGGGCATGTTTTTCCGGAGCGTTGGGCGGCCACCATCTGTCTATGGCGGCTTGTGTGAGTGAACACGTGCGGATGAGGGTCAGGGCGTATGGAATGAAGGAATGGCGTGCGGAAAGGGGAATTTGATTTGGAGGGCATTTGGACCAGATTCATTTGGCTGCGGTGGACACATGCACGACGGATGTGTTTCCGCATAATGGGGGAGGATGCGACAGGATTTTAAGAATTGACCCTTCAATGCAATATGGGTTTCATAGCAGTGGGGCACAGTGGTCTTCCTGCAATGGCTGGTGAGGGCCCCTAGTGGACCGGTGTATTTATGCTGCTGCTGCTCGAGGAGGCGTAGAAGTGCGATTTGAGGTGAGCGGCGGAAGGGCCACACATCCCGCAGTGACGATCGTCGTTGGCCCACCGGGTGCCTCTGAAGGTTTTGTTGGATGCAACGTCCTTATGCCCGTCTCTGGATGGCGGCATCCCTGATGCAGCCAACGAACGGGGCTCGGAGCGGTCGGCGCACCGCACGCTGAGAGCATGGCACGGTGAGGACCGGGCCCAGAAAAGGGACGCCGCGTGGGACGTCAGTCTTCGCTGCAGCGACCGCCACCGAATTCGGATTTGCTCGCACGTCCTGCGGTCCCTCTTCCTCCCTCACTTCTGTGCCGCGGGATCCAGCAGCGCGATGTTTGGCCGCAGGATCATGGCCCGAACAAATGATTTGTGGGAGGGGGATGTGCACTGCGGGGAAAAGGAAAAAAATGTTGCGAGACGACCACCACGACAAGACCGGAGTGAAGTTGTGTTTTGTCCACTTGCACGAGGGCAGCCTGCCACCTGGTCTGTTGGGAGGATTATTTTTTTGCGTCGTTGCGCTCTCTTTTTATTCCACTGCTTTTTCATGCGGACCTGCGAAGGAAGATTTGCAAGAAATTCCTGCGAGGTGTCCGTGCCGTCGTCGGAAAGGCGATTCCCCCTTGAAAAACGCTACTTTTTAAATTTGTTTTGGGCGGGGAATTCCTGTCGATTCAACGCGACTTTGTTTTGCGGATTTGATGCGTGTGTTTCCGGGCGGTTTGGTCTGTGCTCCCGGCCCACTCGGATGCGGTGTGCGCGTCGACGTGAAGGTGCCTGCCAGCCGTTTTATTGCCTCCCCCTGTGGCTGCTGCCGCTGCCTTCCTCCCTTCCTGAGGTCCTGCGGCTTCTTGACACGATGTTTTGGAGAAGGCGTTGCCGCTCTTGTCGTCCATGGTATTTTGATTCTGGTGTCGCGGTCAGGAGACATTGAACGAGAGGGTTTGCTGCCCTCTTGTTTTATTTTTCCTCTCTGCCTGACGGCCAGTTCTGCACAAACGTGCTCCTCGGCACCTCAGTTGGTGCTGGCGGGGTTGCTCACAGTTGTCACTGGCAATCGCATGCGCCAACTCTTTACTGCTCCTTTTCAGTGTCGCATTTTTTTATTGATTGACGGACTTCATTCTGTCCGGCGTGTCATTTTGGTTGGATTGTGTGGGACTGCTCGCCAACACCATCGGAGAAAGCAGGCCGACTTTTCACGTATTTAAATGCCATCTTTCGCGCAGGCATTTTTTTCACATTTTCTGTTGGTGTGCACTCAAACAGCGAGGTGTCCGGAGCTATGCGTGCGTGGAATTCTTCCAGCCATGTGGACTGCGGGCAGCACCGAGGGGCTGTCACTTTGACTCCGCAGAGTTGTTGCGTCGCTTTTCAGGGCTGGCAGGGAAATTCCATGCAGCCTGCTACTGCTGGTGTGCCCTTAACTGTTGTCACTCCATGCGAATAATGTGCTTCAGCGAGTGAGGGTGTTGATTGGGTTTGTGTGCACTCTGATTGTGTTTGCTAGTTTGTGTGGGCACGCAACACTTGAGTGGTGGGAAAATGGAGCGGGGCGATGCATGGCCGCGTCTCGCCCATCGTTCACTGCACGATGGTGCTGTGCGCGTTGTGGTGTTGACTCTGCGATGTCACTGCGGTCTCCTGTGCGGCAATGGCGGTGGGTGGACGAGAGTGTTGATCCGCGGCGTGACGGTGGGTTCGTGTTTTCTTTTCATCCTTTCGTGAAGGTGTGCACTTATTTTTAGTGTCGGTGATGGGGCAAACAGACAGACAACGTGAATAAAATAAAATAAAATAGAAAAAGAGTATAATGTGGCGGTGTTGTGGTTGGTTGCACGTTGTGTTGCTGCGGGGCGGTGGGCTTCGACTGTTTCACCGACAGGCGTTGCAGTGCGGCTGCATGGCGCACCGACCGTCCCGCCATGCGAGTGCCACGCCCAACGCCATTGGGACAGCGGGGCGAAACAGCCGCGACAGTCCCTTGGAGCCAGCGGCTCCTGCTGGCCGCAGTTGGGCGTGCGAGTGGGATGCTTCACCGCACAGGTGTTGCGATGGCGCCTCGCCGTGGCTCTTGTGACGGTTCCGACGCTGCAGCTCGACATGTGGCGGGGAGTAAAGTGTGGCCGCAGTGGACCATGAGCAGCACCAACATGAGGCTGAGTAAGTTCCTTTGGAATTATGCTGGCGGCAGGGCGGCCGTTGATGAAAGACCACAATGTGACGATGGAGATGTTTGTTCAGGAGCCGGATGATTACGTACAAGACCAGCGGCTTCTTGAAATCCTTAACTTAAATGCGCACCAAGCGCTGGAGGCCATTACTAAGCCTCTTCACGAAGGTGTGCTCTCTCTCGGGCAACGTAGGGACTATGAAAGAAAAGGATACGATCACTCCTCTTGCAAGGGCACAAATAAACACAGCCTACTCCTATGTACTGAGAGTAGAGAGGCGGGAGGCAGAAGAAAGGGAAAGGCGAGAACGACAAAAACTGGGAATTGACGTTTCCACTAGGATTAAATATGCGGTTTTTAAAGGAAGGGTTTGCGTGGACGAAATGAGGCTGAATGATTTTCTTGCGATGGAATTGGGCGGCAGGGGCGCTTTGGACGCCAATCGGGATGTCTTGTTGGAGGGTTTTTTTGAGGACCACAAGAAATATATTTGCGATGCGGGAGTATTGGGCGAAATACAGGCATCGGATCGTTATGTGAGGATGGAGAGGGCTGTAAGGGATGAAATGGATATGGCAGAGGATGTACACAAGCTTTACAAAAGTGGTGTGGACAATCTACTGAAGTGGTTGGTGGCTGCTGCGGAGGTAAAGGCAAATGTTCATGACGTCGCTAAAGGGTTTTTGGATGCAGCCCTTCAGGAAGCGAGGAACCCAACGACGACGATTGCAGCGATGAAAATGGAGGGGTTTTACGATTCTGTGCACAATGCGAGGCGGAGCCATGCGGTGGAAGTACCTGACGGCGTGGAGCGAAAGAAAACGGGGACGGGAATGGAGGTGCATGAGGGGAGGCCAGAACAGTCATGGTCGTACAGGGAAGCTGACGACGCTATCGAAGAGAATGACGCTGTGCGGCAATTCGGTGCAGCACCTTCCGTGCTGATGGTGCTTGCCTCGGAGGAGGGATGGCCGTACTCGTGGCATACGATACAGGATCTTCCTAAGGACGTTTTTGTAAACTGTGAGGTGGACCGAGTATGGCAGATCGTCAAGGGCGATCTAACCGCGTGGTTCAGCCCTCACGGTGGGACAGACTTTGAGCCCGAGCGGCGTGTGTTGATTGGGACGCCCGGGATCGGGAAATCGGTGGCTGCCGGCTCGTACCTCCTCTACCAGCTGCTGCACTGCGATGTCGAGAAAATCCAAGTGGTGGTCCACTGTTTTGGTGGAGGAGATGCGTACGTGTCTGACAAGACCAGCAGGACGGTGACAAGATGCAGCGATGAGGACATGTGCATCTCGGAGTTGAGAAGTTTAAGGGAGCGTGAGACGAAAGGGTATATTATCTACGATGTGGCAAAGGAGGGAACGCCGCCACCGAGAAATTTTGCGCCTACTTCTGGATGGGGCATGATTGTGGTGTTACTCCCAAAGGTAGCCAACTATGATGAGTGGGCGAAGCAACTACAGGCCGCGCGAATCATCGTGAATTGCCCGACGAGATGGATGTGAAGGCGATGTGCGCCTGGATGGCGCGTGATGAGACTAAAGAGAAACAGGCGGAATGCTGGAAAGAGGTCAAAAACACATGTATCTTTTGGGACCGTTTCCACGTCACGTCTTTGATGAGGAGGCGTTTAGTGGACGCTGTGGAGCGGTGGAGTTTGCATTGCAGTCGATCAACGAGGTAACTGTGAAGGAGCACTTTTCACGGGGAGGTGAGTCGCCATGGTGTTCTGAGGATCCGTCCCACAAGCCTGTGAAAGTTGTTCGGGAAATATACGCAGGCGGTGTGGTCCTTTTCAATGCACCGATATCTGCTTGCCTCGAGGAACGGACATTGGAACGTTTCCCAAGTGTAGCAGAATAAAATGGCTTTTGAGGCTGATGTTGGCGTCGAAGGATAATATTTTGCCAATGTTTTTTGGATGGTTTGCTTTGAAATCGTTCACGGAGAGTGCCTTTGCCAAGGTAATGGCGACGAAACTCACGGAGTTTGAGCCGCCAACAGGACGTCAAGCAAAGCCCTGCGTCTTGAAGTTGGCCCCTGAATTGCATCCCAAGGGAGATGAGGGTTTGCTGCCGAGTGAATATGAAAAAACGATCCGTAAAATAAAGTACGGGGTGCTGTATGAGCCCAAAGTCCAAAACTTTCCGCTGGTGGACTGCTTTTTTTCTTTATGGAGTCGGATCTAATGACGCTGGTTGCGCTGCGGATGGCTACGGCGGGTGAACACCACACCACCGCCAGCACTGTGCGGCAGTTCACTGAGTGCCTGGCGGCTTATTTTAATGGTTGGGAGGAATCATCCCGAGACATGTCGTGGGAGATTATTTACGTGCAGCAGGCAGACAGCACGCCGATGAGTGACTGGCGGAGATGTGATGTCGTCAATTCCAATAATGTGAGCGACGAGAGCCGTGAGATTTGGCGTTCTGGAGGGAAGAGGTGCGCCAGTACCAAGTGTCAATATCGTACAGAGACTTTAGAAGAGACGAAGCACTCCGAATTGTACAATAATAATAATAATAATAATAATAGGAAAATAGATTAGGAAATTGAAAGTGAGCGATGTATTTTGATTTATGGTAAAAAATATTGTGGGATTTATGTATTTTTGTATGCTTGTGCCTGAGCATGCGGTGCAGGTGCACCAGCCCCATGCGGCAGCACCGCACGCAAATGCCAAAATGTCCAACGCTATCGAACATAACAGTGACAGAAGAAATTGGGGAGGGAAAGGGATTGTTTGGCTTCTGGTAGAAAAACATTGGGTGGTTTTTATATGGTATGTTTATTGTGTGTGCATACGAGGCATACTTGGAGAATTGCCCCGGTATGAGGGAATCATTGTGACTGGCGGTGTCACGGTGTTACTGCATTGTCCATTTTCTTCTATTGTGTTTTAAGGCCCATCACTAACAGAAGCATCTTTAAGGGATGGACGAAGGATAAGGTCTATTGGGGAAACAGTGTGCTCCGTGTGACCGCATGGAGCGAGGCGCCGCGTCATGGCTGGGTGAGGATCCGCTTCCGTGTGTGGCTCTTTGGGTGATTGCTAGCTCCGTGTGCGTTGTGCCGGCAGCGGTCTGTGGCCGTATCCCGTTGGCCGTGGGATTGAACTGGAGGCGCTGTCGGTGTGTCTCTTCTTTTCCTTGTCATTGGTGGTTGATTGCTGGCGGTGTGTGTGTTTGTTGTATGGAGGGCCGAATCCTCTCATCCGCGGACTGACGGCACTGCGATGGTGCGTGTGTGTGAGGGCCGGTGTGGAGTTGCCGGCCAAGACGAGGCCCTCTGCGGTGCTTTTCCTGCGACCGGTGTTTGTTCCCTCCGTGTGTTTGTGCTGCTTCTTGCTTTTTTCCCTCTCACCATTTTTTTCTGTGTTCCTGCGTGGAGTGGCTGCATGCTCACGGGCCATTTTGATTGTGAGTGCCTCTTGACGGCATCCATTCATCTCCCTCTCTCCCTCCGCCTGTCTGTCTGTCATTCCCCGTTGGGTGTGTGCTGACTTGGAAATAATAACGCACCCGCCGTGACTTGCCGTGTTGCTGCTCTTTTCTGTGGGCGATGGTCCTCCGTGCCGTCCCTCCCGGATTGTCTTTTTTCCCGCTCTCTGGGTGGGTGCTCTGCTCTGCTCCTCACTGACCTTTCTGGTGTATTGCCGCTGTTGCTACTGTTTTCCAATTCTTGAACACAGACACGCTAGGAAAGAAGGCAAACAAGCGCTAATCGCTACTGTGAAATTCGAAGGCACCAAAAGGACCAACAGCACACACACCGCCCACACACATATTTATATGCTCTCACGTGTTGCTGCGGTGAAGGCACCCCGCACACACAACCGTCGCCGTGTGACCGGATCCAGCGGAAGGAGGAGGGAAGGAAGAGAGAGTGAGTCGCAGAGGCCCAACATGTCCCGGCGTGTGTTTCCTTCCGCGGTGCTGCTCCTCGTCGTGATGTTTTGCTGCGGGAGTGGAGTTGCGCGTGCAAAGAAGGTGGGTGATCCAAAGCCTATGGTTATTTTTGTATTGTGAGAAACGAAGGCGTCTTCTGGCGCATTTGGGAGGCAACGGCCATGGAGAAAATGGTGTCAAATTCTTTATTGGCCGTTTTCTTGTTGAACCACTATAGCCTAATTGTGGGTATTGCCAAGGCTAATTAGAGAGTCCCTTCTAGTGCCAGTGTTGGCATTTGGTCAAAGTACGCGAGTTTTACAGGGGAGGCGTGGACGAAAGGAATCGCAGCGGAGAGCGTGACGGACTGGAGGACGCACATTGCCGTGGATCGAAGAGAAGAGGCGGTTCACATGCCTCAATTGAAGGATCGCAAGGCGTTGACGAAAGATGGCAAGATTTTTCTGCCTGTGGAGCGCCTTCCTGCGAAAAATGCCAGCACGATGTTGGAAACTCCACACAGGTGGGAGCTTGTGCCTGTTTTGGGTGACGTTGTTGGTCTCCAACTATGGGGGAAGGCGCATCACGTGGGGAGCTGGGAGACTTTCCAAGGCTGTTGTTGACGGTCAGCTACGAGCGAAGTCATGGAATGGGTACTGGGGTATTAGCGGCAGGGGCGTGGTGGCGAATGGCACCGCGATTGTGTTTCCCCTGTGGCTGTGAAGGGGGACAACACAAAAGTCTGCACCATCATCCATTCGAAGGGCTGTGGCAGGACTTGGGGGTTCCCTGCGGAGGGTGTTGCTGACGGGATTGCGCTGATCCCAATCTCTTTGAGTGGGAGGGAAAGCTCCTCATGGCCTCCACGCATGGAGGTCATGACGGTAAAGTGCATGAGTCCGGTGAAATGGGGAAGGAATGGATGGAATTCTGCGGAGCACATTTGAATGTCTTGAGTGAGGCCTTGAAGAGTGCTACGACTGGCGGTCGACTCGACATCGTGACGGCATCCATCGAGGGGAGGAGTGTAGTGCTGTTTGCTTTGCCCAGGAAGAATAATATTCGGAGAGCCACGAGCGTGTTGCTTCTTTATATGACTGATATGACTCGATTTTACCCCATTGGACCGTTATGTGCTGATTGTTTTTCTAAAAACGCAGATACCCTGCAGTGCAAGGGTGGTGAACTGTTTGCCCTGTTCGAGTGGTATGCAGAACAAGGGCGCGTTGTGCTCGCACACCTCACTGAGCAACTGGAGGAAATAAGGACTGTGCTGAGGACTTGGGATGCAGTCGACAAGAAAGTTACAACGCCTTGCACTTCCACCAGCAAGGAGGGAACCGCATCCGACGGTGCCTGCAGCTCTCCTACGCCCACGGATGGGCTTGTCGGATATTTGTCCAACGAGGGTGAGAGGGATTGCTGGGTGAACGAATATGTCGCGGCGAGTGCCACGGTGATTGGGACAGCAACGGAGGTTGAGGGCGGTGCGACGTTTGAGGGGCCTGGGGTGTGGACAGAGTGGCCTGTGGGTAATCGGTGGCGGAATCAACGATTCCACATTGTGAAGAAGGAGTTCACTCTTGTGGTGACGGCGACGATTGGGGCGGCTCCTGCGGGCAGCGGCAGCGTCCTTATGGTTGCTGTGGGTGGCGCTGGGAGCGTGAGGATGGTGGGACTGTCAGTCACGGCGGGCAATAAGTGGGAGGTGGCGTTTGACGGTGAGGTGGGAGAAGTGCAGCACGGGAACTGCGGGCTGGAGAGAACGTAACGGGTGGCAGTTGGGCTCCAGAACGGCATGGGCACCGTGTGCGTGGATGGCAAAACTTTGGGGAGCTCAGCAACGACAGTTACACGTGAGGCGCAGTTGTTCGACGTCTCATGCTTCTACGTTGGAGGTGGCGGTCGCAGTGGCTAATACTGCAGTCAGGTGACGCTGACGCATGTCTGTCTGTGCAATCGCCCACTGACCAGGCAGGAGCTACAGATGCACCTTTTGCGTGGCAAGCAGACTGAAGCGGGCTGCAAGGAGGGAAAAGCGACACCGCGCCCCGGTAATTTTGCGGCCAAACTGTCACAGGATCCGGGCGTTGACGCGGCTGCGAGGGAATTGTTGCCAGTGCCCGCCAAATTGGAATTTGGTTTGGGAAACGGCACCGCTGATGTCAATGGCTCTACTGTTTTATTGTTTTCAAAATGAGTTGGTGACGGCGCCGTCCATGGGTGTGTGCCTTGGGCATTGTCTGGCTTTACTTCTGGGAGTGCGTGGGGACGTGGCATTTTTATGAGCCGTAGAGTGCGGTTGTGCGATTTCTAATGGACAGTACGTGCCGCTTTTACGCGTGTTTTCTTTTCTTTTTTCAAATGATTCGTTGTTATTGCTGCTTCTGGTGCACGGATGGGATAGTCAGCAGCCCTTCTTTATTCAATGGTCGGTTGCTGCACACTGTCATGAGTGACGTGTTTCCCTCTTGTTGGCTTTTTTTTTGCCCACACGCTGTGCCGGCCCTACGGCTGTGTCTCCCATGGACTGCACGAAAGGAGGATTGGAGGAACAGGCCGGATGCCGCATGAAATGTGAAGAATGTTGTGTGGGCTGGCGGAACAGGACGATCTTTTTATTTCATTTATTTTTTTGGTGAGGGCGTTATGTATGCACAGACACACACGGTTGTCTTGTGCTGCTTGGCATATGAAATGAAAGTCGTGCCTGATCATTTTTTATATTCCTCCCCTGGCGTTCTGCTGGACTCCCATCATTTTTTTTCTTTTTTTTTTTTCCGCCTTTTTAAGTTTTGGTTTGCGTGGCGGTGTGTGAGTTCTGCGGTTGTAATGGTCCCATTTGTCTTTTTTGGTGTGCGCTTCTTCTGGCTGCTGCCATTTATTACCATGCGGTGGCTGTGCGTGGTGTAGCTGCTGTCTCTCTCTAATTTCCTTTCTCATGATCCTGCAGATCGAATCCACGTTATTCAACAACGAAAGTTTTGATGATGATGCGCCGTGTGTTTTGTGTCGTGTTGGCGTTTGCACTGCTGTGCTGCTGCTCGTGCGTGTTTGCCGTGGAGGAAGGGGAGGAGCAAGAGCAGGAGGTGCTGCAGGTGAATGCAGAGTGTGCGGGTAAGGATAAACTCGGGCGCTGGCAACTCCCTGGGAATTCAATGTGGTACAACTGCACGGTTGAAGATGATGGTGTGGGGAAGGAGATTTGCGACATGGGCGACGGAAACTGTACGTCCGAGGCTTCACAGAGCCGTATAAAAGATGGTTTGGAGCATAGTGTCTTCACGATCAACGTCACATTGCCCACTCCAAGCGTGGTGAAGAGTTGGTGGGAGAGTAACGTGAAGTCGAAGGCGGTCACCATTGAAAGTGTTCCGGCTAAACCTCCTGCAGCAGAATCTTTGGGGTCTCGAGAACACAAGGCTTCCGGTGGCACCTCCACAACAAATTCTGAATCTTCTGACGTTGAGGATTCCGCGGATGTCCCTCCTCCACCTCAAACTGCAACTCCAGGCGGCGCTGTTGCTAACTCTTCTGCTGGCACTGCGGCCTCGCAGGCGTCGGATTCCGCCCCCGCTGGTGGGCTTCAAGGCCCTTCACATTCTGCCTCTGTTGCCTCTCCTGCACCCGAATCCACACCAGATCCAAGGCCCACAGAAGGCGGCGACCACTCCTCCCATGACCCTCCAGTGAAGGTGCAGGAAGAGACTGCTGCCGCGCCACCGACTCAGTTGTCCCAGACCGGCGAGGACGGGGGTGCAGCGGAAGGCACCGAAGAGGACACCGCCGCCAACACCACCGACACTGCTTCCAGCGAAGGAAATGCTACGGCGGCAAGCATTCCGGCTCCCCTTTCCTCTGCGCCCAAAAATAACGCGCCGGAGAACAGTGTGGGAACTGACGCCTGCTTCCATTACACCCGTCTGCATGCCCTGCCACCGCTTGTTCTGGCCGTCCTTGCGTACGGGACACTGGGCTGAAGAAATGACTGCGGAATATAATTGCTAGCACTCAACCACGTGGATCTGTGCGCTTCTTTTGTTTTACAGAGTAATAAGTAATAGAAAATTATGATTGTGAGTTTTGCTTCATTTGCTTCTGCTGCGCTGCTGTGCGCTCCATGTTGTTGCTCCCTGTATCCGTCACTTGGCACGCATCCCAGACACACTCGTATGCACGACACGCATACAACTGTTTGCGTGAACGCATGTCTGTGTGTGGGTGCATGTACGCTGGAGCCATTCGGTGCAACTCCCTCTGTTTTGTTTTTTTTGTTTTTACTTTCTATTTTTCTGTTATTGTTTTGCTACTTGTTTTTTGCTTCCTTCAGGGAGTTGTGAGTTTTTTTTCATTTTTTAATGGTTTATTTTCTTTAGTTTTTTTTTTTTTTGTTTCCTAATCTTTTACTCCACCATCCCTCTTTTTTTCTTTTGGGGCAATCACTATGGATTTTTTTTTCTTTTCTACTCTTCCCTCTTTAATTGTTGCTGCACTCTTCCTGTGAGGGGTGCCGTGTGTTTCCCGCCCAACTGCTCCACTCGCACACCACCGACACGCTCATGACGACGGCCCTGTGCGCCTCGCCTGCTGCACGCATGAGGAGGGGCCGCGACGAACGGCGCGCTGAGGGAGCCGTGACGTGTGGGCGTGCGACGAGGGCCTGTGGGGCGGAGCACACATTTCTTCCCTCTTGTTTTGTTTTCTTGCGGCCAGGGCGGGCAGACACCCGCAGCGCCACACACACACAGCCACACCCTGCCGCCGTGTTTTTAAGATTTTTTTTCTTTTGTCTTTCGTGTGCATTTCACGCGCCGGCATTTCTTTCGGTGTCGGTCTTGTGAGCATTTCTTTTCCCCGATGATTTTTTTTTCGCTGCGCTCACTCTCCCGATGGAGTGACGCGACTCCCGTCATGTCTGCGTGATTCTCTCAGTCCCCATGCACACACACGAGTGACTGAGCTCTGCAGGCCGCACTCACGCGCCGATGAGAGGACTGAGGGGAGCAGCAACACGCGGATGGCCCCATGAAATATAAACGATGTGCGGACACACAGAGGGTCGGACGGCTGAAAGACATGTAAATTTCTTTTTTGGGCAAAATATTTGCAGACAGTTTGGTGTGGCCACACGGCAGCCGGCTGCTTTTGTTAATTTGTGTGGAACAGTAATGGACGATTTCTTTATTATTTATAATTATTTTGTGTGATGGGGTTTGTGTAAGATGAAGGGGAAGCTTTTTTTTTCGTTTTGGATAAATCTTGTGTGAATTGCCACTGCTTGGACTGCGGTGCAGTCATGAGTTTGAGCGGTCTTCTTCTTGTTGCTTCCGTTACGCGTCTTTGCTGCACGTTTTATTTTTTGCGTCTCTCCACATACTCTGCTCCCTCTTTTCTACTTCTTTGCTTTGTGTTTCTGCAGGCACACACAACCACGCACACACAAGATGCACATTGCGGTGGATTTGAATGCTTCTTTTGCAGTGCATGCTGGCAGTTGCGTGTGGCGGCTGTTGTCTTCTTCGTTGCCATGAGGAGAAGGGAGAGGGAGTGTGCAGCTCGAGTCTCCTTTCCTGCGGGTGTGGAGCACCGCGTGTGACTGCGTTGATTTGGGCTCCGTGTCCCATTGAGGGCGGGATGGCTGAAATTTTGTTGCCGCGTCATGGATGGATGAGGGTCCACTGTCGCGTGTGGCTGGTGTGGTGGGTGCTCGCTCCGTGTGCGTTGTGTGGTGGCCGCGGGTTTTGGCCATTTCCCGTTGGCGCTGGGAATGAGCTGGGAGGAGATGGTGGTGGATGTCCTCTCCTCCTGCATGGTGGGTGGCTGCTGGCGTTGTGTTCTTTTCTTGCGTGGATGCCGTCTCGTGGTGTGTGAACTGTGCGGCTGGGCCTGCTGCCCTCTCCTCATGTTGTCTGCTCTCACTCTCTCGCTGTATCCGCTGCACTTCGTTCCTCTCTCTCTTGTTGCATTCTTTTTCTTCTTTCTCACGGATCAGCTGACTGGCTCCAGCGACTCCACCACGGGTGACGATGACTGCGATGACGACGGTGCGGCGCCGTGTTGGTCCTTGCGCTCTTGTGCTGCTGCTTGTCCGTGTGTGTGACGGCTGCTGGGAGTACTGGAGATGCATCTGGTGGTGCGGATGCGGTGGTAGTGCCGGTGGATGTGTCGTGTGCTCCGAGTGACGGCGGCCTGAGCTATCGCGTGTGTGTATGGGCGTGGAAGAATTGTTCTGCTGCCATTGCTGAGGCTAAGCATGAGAATTACACTTTCAGTGGCTTTGATGTGCGCATGCATGGCAGGAATGGTGAGCTGGGTGCTGTGCGCCATGTGGCCAATGCGGTGCACACATGTGGCAACTGTGCTGCCAGCTGTGCAATGAAAGAGGAAGGGGCCACCGTTGCCTTCACGATGAATGTGACGACACATAAATACGCCGGCCCTTATGAATTGTGGTGGCGTCAATTTTCCCCGATGGAACCATCCATCCGCCTGCACGGAGCAGCGATGCTGACCGGACGGGAATCCGTCAGTTGCCGCCACCCCGTGAAGGGAAGGATGACACAAAATCTGGTGGGACAACTGCGCCGCAAGTGAATGCTGAGCCGTCACGTCAAAACGAGGATTGGCGACGGTCTGCGGCGGCTGACGGACCCAACACCGTCGATCCGAGTCCCGCATCCAACACGGCGACCAACACGTCCGAGACGAGGCCTGAGTTTGCCAGCAATCCGATCGAAGTGATGGTCCCGAATGCATCCACGAAGAGGCCTTCCTTTGCCAACGGTCCGAGAATAGTAGCGGCGCTGAATGCATCCGGGATCATGTCCGTCACTTGTGGCGGCAGGGAACACGTTGCTGCGGATCACATACGAGGTGAATGAGCACAACGCCACCGGACACAAATATCCTTTCTTTAGAAAATGGCGTTGCAGGCAGTGGATTTGTTGCTGAGGGTGATGCGGACGGATTGACCCAACGCATTGCCTCTGGACACGAGAACCCCAATTACGAGAATTCACCGCGAAGTATTCCGGGAGCGGTGGGAGTCCACACGACTGCTTTGCCCTGCTCAACTTCGCGAAATTGGCACTGCGAGAGTTAACTGTTCACGGCACTGTGCGTTTGTGCGTGTATTGGGTTTTGCTTCTTCTTCTGGGATTGTGTGGAGTTGTGGCGGTATTGTGAGCCAAAGAGTGTGGAATTGCGGCTCCTCACGGATAACATGTGCCGCGTTCCCTGCGTGTATTCTTTTCGGTTTCTTTTTTTTTTTTTTTGCAGTTGTCTTCCTGGAATGATAAGCATCCTTGCTGTTCCTTTATTTAATGGTCGGTTGCTGCACACTGTCATGGGTGACGTGTTTCTCTCTCTTTTTTGCTTTTTTTTTGCCCACACACGGTGCCGGCCTCATTGCTGTGCGTCCCACGGACTGCACGAAAGGAGGAGCGGAGGAACAGGCCGGATGCCGCAATGAAGTTTGAGGGATGTTGTGTGGGCTCGTGGAACAGTACGATCTCTTTTATTTAATTTAATTCCGCTTCTTTTTTGTTGGTGCGGGCAATATGTATACACAGACACACACGGTCGTCTTGTGATGCGCGGCACATGAAATAAAAGTCCCGCCAAATCAATTTTTATTTTATTTTTTTCTTTTAATTTTGGGAGTCATGCCGGACTCCTATCATTTTTTTTTTTTTTGCCTTGCCCACTGCCACTTTGTGTTCCCGTTTCGCGTTGAGTGTCCCACTGCTTGCTGTGCTGTTGACATGCCCTTCATTTATTCTTTATTCTTTCCTGCTGGAGGCATCGATTTTCCGTGACGACGATTGTTTGTGCTCCCTCTGCGATGGCATGAGGGTGACTGGGCGCCGGCCTGCTGAGTGCACTCGGAGGGGAGCGGATGGTGTGCGCCGTGCCTCATTTGTGAGTGTGGGACGCCAATCCGTCGGGGAAGAGAGAAGTAAAGGACACCACCGTGTAATTGGATTTGCCCCGTTCCTCTTGTTGCGGCCGTTTTTGTGCTGTGCGCATGGCTCTATCTTGCGGTGCGACGTGGATGGCGTTGCTTTTGCGTGTGCCCTCGTGCATCAGTTGTGCGGCGGACTTCTTTTTCCCATGACACCGCCCTTGTGTGTGGGAGAGTAGAGGGAGCGGAGGTGTGGGGGAGTGAGGGTGGCCGTTGTTTCCGCACATTTGTGTCTTCCACAAAAGTGGCACCTCTCGGCAGCCTCTCGCAGCACCCAGGCCGTGGATCGAGAGGATGTTAGGGTCTGCTCCAAGCACAAGGAGGACAACAAGATGCAGTGCATGACGGCCAACCTGATCCGCGAGTGGTTCCAGCGCATGGAGCGCGTGCGCCAGTACGCGTTGGGTGTTGCGCTCATCATTGGGGAGGGGAGGCGGCACGACATTGTGGCGCTGTGCGGCCGGGGCATGCCGGTGATTGTGAGGACACGGAGCTGTTGAAGTGAGCGTGTCGTGCCTGTGAGGGACTGAGTAGAGGGAATAACAGTAATGGTGACTGTGGGAGTGTGAGGAACGGGTCAAGGGCGAGGAGCACTTCTTTTTTTTTGTTTTTTTTTTATTTGTTTTTGTTTTGATTTTTGTTGAACGGCGTCCACCCAATTGTTGTTGTGCGTGACTCTCATCGCTGGATGGGGCGGTGCGTGGCTGTGTGACTTGTCTCTTTTTTTGCTTTTACTCTGCATTGACGTGTTGTTAGTTTGTGCTGAAGGCTACACGCAAGTGACAGGGGTGATGGCGATGATGACTGGTCGTGTGCTGCTGGTGTGTGTCCTCTGCGCGCTGTGGTCCGTTCCGGCCGATGGAGATGTTGTTGTTTCTGGTGGGGACGACAGTATTTTGAAAGAATTATTTATTCCAGTTGCGAGATTGCAGTTAAGACAAGAACAAAGAGCAGCAGAAGCAGCAGCTGACGCAAAGGCAGCAGCAGAAGCAGCAGCAAAGGCGGGAGCAGCAGCAAAAGCAGCAACAGAAGCAGCTGAAAAAGCAAAAGCAGCAACAGCAGCAGCCAAAGCAGCAAAGGCAGCAGCAAAAACAGCAGCAGCGAAAGCAAAAGAAGCAGAGGAAGCAGCAGAAGCAGCAAAGGCAGCAGCAGAGGCAGTAGACACAGAGGAAAAAGCAAAAGCAGAAGCAGCAAAAGCAACGGCAACATCAGCAGCAACAAAATCAACGACAGCATCAGAAGCAGCAAAAGAAGCAAAAGCAGCAGCAGAAGCAGCAAAGGCAGCGGCAGAGGCTGCTGCAGCAAAGGCAGAAGAAGCAGAAGCAGAAGCAGCAGTAAAGGCAGCAGCAGAGGCAGTAGCAACGGCAACAGAAGCGGCAGAAGCAGCAAAGGTAGCGGCAGAGGCAGCAGCCACAGCAGCAAACGCGGCAACAGCAGCAGCAGCAGCAGACAAAGATGAAGCAGAAGAAGAAGATGATGAAGCAGCAGCGGCAGCAGCAGAGACAGCAGCAACAGCAACACTAATAGCAACATCAGCAGCAAAAGAAGCAGCAGAAAAGGCAGAAAAAGCAAAAGCAGCAGCAGAAACAGCCGAAGCAAAAGCTGCAGCAGCAGAAAAAGCAGCAGCAGAAAAGGCAAAAGCAGCAGCAACGGAAGCGGACGCAAAAGCAAGAGCAGCAAAGACAGCAGAGGCAGCAGCAGAAGCACTGCGAGGTACAGCAGTCGGAGAAGAGGGAGGAAGAACAGCAATACATGATCAGGATAATTCAGTCGAACACCATTCTGGAGAAAAACAAGAGCTTCTACAAGAAGAAGGACCGGAACGACAAGAAAAAGAACAGCATGAAGAGCAGCAACACCAACAGCATGAACATTCCGCAAGAAATGGTGAAGAATCCGCGAAAGACAATACTGCTAATGGTACAAATGCAACCGCAATTACGGACGACAGTGACGGCAGCACCGCGGTCTCCCACACCACCTCCCCTCTGTTGCCTCTTCTTGTTGTTGCGTGTGCGGCTGCGGCTGCGGTGGTGGCCGCGTGAGAGTGAGTGTGGGAGAGCCGTGCACCGCCCGCACACACACTCGTCCTTCTCTCTCTCTGTGTGTGTGTCCCCTTGCATGGACTCTCGCCCTCACCTCACCCCACGAGGCACACACAATAATGTGCCCATTGTATATATGCATGCACACCCATGCAGGCCCGTTGGTGCTCTCTTTTGCACGACACGCACCGCTGCCGTCCTGCCTGGCTGCATGGGCGGAGCACCGTAACTGTTTCTGTTTTGTTTTTATTGCATTGAGTGGGCGACCTCTCTCTCTCTCCCTCTGTGTGTGTGTTTTGCTTTACGGGAGTAATGAGAGTGTGTGTGCGCTGGTCGTCCCACGCTTCGGCTTTTTGTTTCTTTTTTTCATTGTTTTAATTTTTTCGTGTTTGTTTCAAATTCTTTTTTATTTTTCGTTTTTTTTTTCTGTTCGTTGCTTTTTTTTCCAACGTCCCCACATCCCTTCCTTTCTTTGCTTTTGGGGGCAATCACTATGGACGGTTTTTCTACTCTTCCCTCTTTTAATTGTTTCTTCTGCACTCTTCCTGTGAGGGGTGCCGTGTGTTTCCCGCCCAACTGCTCCACTCGCACACCCACCGACACGCTCATGACGACGGCCCTGTGCGCCTCGCCTGCTGCACGCATGAGGAGGGGCGGCGACGAACGGCGCGCTGAGGGAGCCGTGACGTGTGGGCGTGCGACGAGGGCCTGTGGGGCGGAGCACACATTTCTTTCCCTCTTGTTTTGTTTTCTTGCGGCCAGGGCGGGCAGACACCCGCAGCGCCACACACACAGCCACACCCTGCCGCCGTGTTTTTTTTTTGTGGATGTTTGTTGCCACCTTGCGTGATTGTTGAGGTTGAGGTCGTACCGCATGTATCGCTGTCATCCAGATGTTCTTATTGCTCTGTTGATGTGCCTCCCTGTGGTCCTCCTCCTTTTTTCTGCTTTACCAGCACACAGGAAGTAAGTGTTTGCACAGTACTCTGGAGTAATGTTTCGGCGAAGGTAGGGACGTTGGCTTACGTCTCGTGCTGAAATGGCAACACGGCTGCACGATGCCCGCCATGCGTGAAGGTGCTGCCTGCTCTTGGGGCATGCTTTTCTCCTCGTTTTTTTTGCTCTGCCGGTTGCGTGCGTTGCTCGGTGTGTGCTGACGCGTGACGGACGGTGCCACGATGGCCTACTCTGACGATGACGGTCGCTGTGCTCTCGACACACATCCACACACTCTTTCTTTTCTCTCTGTGGGAGTGATTGCGGCAAGGCATTGCTGCGAGCGTGGTGGGGACCACGACGGCGTCACCCCTCGAGAAGGTCCCATGCACTGTTGGTTGTGGAGCGGCGAGGCGGTTTGCCTGCAGATTGACTGACAGAAGCGCACAGTCGTTTCATTGCGGTCACTCCGTCGGCATCACCCACTGCGGTGGTGTCCGCAGGAGCCGCCGCCCCGATGAGGATGGCCTTGTAGTTGTCTGGTGGCTCAGAACTTCATGCCCTTCTCTCTTCAGGATTGCCCTTGCTGCTCGACTGGCGCAGCACCATCCCGGCATGGTTCTTCTGCAGGAGTGCAGGCAGCAGAGTGCCCCAGCGACGAGGCTCACTGGCTGCGGTGACTTCTATCAGGCCTGCAGTGGGCGCGCCGGTGGCGTGGCCTTCTTGGTGCGCCACACCTTGCCGTGCGAGCGCCTGTAGCTCGTGGCACCAACTGCGTGGAGACCACCGCCTTCCGCGTGTGCCCGCCGGCCAGCCCCAGCATGTACGTGGTGGACCTCTGCAAACTTCTACGGCAATTGCTCACACTCTCACTTTGCGAGCACCATTCGTCGCCTTGGTCCTGCAGCGGTTATTTGCGACCTGAATTCACACCATGAGCTGCGGGACGGTCGCTCACCATCCACGACGGCAGGAGAGGACCTTGCCGTCGTCCCAAGCGGCATGGACGCTGAGCTTTCCGACGACCCGGCACAGACAACGTGGATCAGCGGCTGCAGCGTCTCGTTTCCCGACGTGACTGCGCAACGCGCACTGTGTGCCTCCCACTGGACATCCACCCGTTTAAATGGACTCGGACCACCATCTGCCATGCCACACTGCAGGGACGGAGGACGGCATCCCGCGACAGGCAGGCATGCTGCCACGACGGAAACATTTCGCCGTTGTCCTGCGTGAAGCTGACTGTGATGCTTCCACCTCGGCGTGTGGAACACCTCTGGCCGCTGTAATCAAATGGTTGGAGATGCACCGAGGCACCGTACGAGCGGCAGCCGTGAAATTCCCACATGTATCTGGACGGACGGAATGTAGCACGCCGAGTGTGTTGCAGCGGCAGCCTGCCACGAGCTGAAATGCTCCGCAAACGGGAGGACCGCAATCACGCCCTCCGCGGTGGATTCTCCATGCTGCCAGATGTCCGTGCGAAACATTTTGGTGCCCTCCGGAGCCCAGGCCGTGGGATGAATTAAAACAACTGACGCATGCTGCATAAGTATAAAAAGCTTATTCGCTTCAAAAGAATAAAAAAGACTCACTCTCTCAAAAGGTAAAAATAAAAATAAAAATTCAAGCTTCCGCTGCAAAAGCAAGCCATCGATCAAAAAAGAGGAATGATTGCACTCAACCACAAAATCAAAAAGGAAAACAAAACAAAAAGCCGAAGCGTGGGACGACCAGCGCACACACTCTCATTGCTCCCGTAAAGCAAAACACACACACAGAGGGAGAGAGAGAGAGGTCGCCCACTCAATGCAATAAAAACAAAACAGAAACAGTTACGGTGCTCCGCCCATGCAGCCAGGCAGGACGGCAGCGGTGCGTGTCGTGCAAAAGAGAGCACCAACGGGCCTGCATGGGTGTGCATGCATATATACAATGGGCACATTATTGTGTGTGCCTCGTGGGGTGAGGTGAGGGCGAGAGTCCATGCAAGGGGACACACACACACAGAGAGAGAAGGAAGAGTGTGTGTGCGGGCGGTGCATGGCTCTCTCACACTCACTCTCACGCGGCCACCACCGCAGCCGCAGCCGCACACGCAACAACAAGAAGAGGCAACAGAGGGGAGGTGGTGTGGG